>NC_059104.1:11322500-11610000 GCF_020740685.1 Jaculus jaculus | reverse complement strand
CCCTCAAGTCTATAAACCAAAATAAGCCCCCTTTTTTTTCCCCCAAAAGCTTCTCTTAGGTGATTTCCGCCAGCAATGCGAACCTGACTGCAACACGGCCTAGCGTGGAAGAGGAGCTGTGGTACATTTGAGAATCACTGTACCTGGCGTTCATGTCTCTGTCACAAACAAATGCCTAGAGGGCTGCTCTGGTCCTACGGTGGTTACTGCATTACAAAGCCGGTCAGACTAAGTAAAGCTCCCCCTCCACAGAATTCCACCGGGTAATCCCTGGAACCTGTGACGATGTTGCCTTACATGGCAACAGGCCCTTGAGAATGTGAGGAAATTAAGATGATACCCTGGGTTGTCCAGATGGACCCCCAAAACTCTAATAGCAAAGTCCATAGGAGAGAGGAAATGGCCGTGTGAAATCAGGCTAGACACTGCAGTGATCCAGCCTCAAGCATAAACATCTTGAGTCCCCAGAGGTTGGAAAATGTGGGGAACCAGACCTGGGCTGACAGGCTTGGCAAGCAAGAGTCTTGAAAGGTTGAGCCATCTCCCCCAGCCCTGCTCCCTACTTTTTAAAGTAAAAAGTTCCAAACCATCCAGCTGGTGGCGAAGCCAAGAGTGGATGCCAGGCAGTCTGACTGACGATGGTGCCTGTAACTACGATACTAGTATCTGTGTCCTATGTAGAAACTGCAAGTTTAACACTCTACACACTTACTAACACAGTACCTCCAGGGTTAAGCACAGAACAATGCAGAGAATGACAACTGAACAGAGTATAAAAATCTGGGGAGGGGGCAGGATAAACAGCTGTAATACATAAAACAGAAGATTACTATCTGTTTTTGGAGACAGGGTCTTACTGTGAATACAACCTAAATGGGGATCAAGGTAAGTCTTCCTGCCTCAGCCTCCAGAATGCTGGGATTTCAGAAGGACATGTACCGCCTCACATGGCTACAAAATCAGTATTCCTCATGGATCAGTACTGGTCAGTTGCTGGTTTGTTATCCTCCACTACACCACTCTCATGCTAGGGATCCAACCTAGGGCCTCGCACATGCCTGAGGCATTCTACCACCACTGAGCTACGTGCCCAACTCAAAGCTGGTTGCTTTTGTTGTTTTTGATGCTGGAGGCTAAACCTAGGGCCTTCTGCATGCTAAGCAAGTACTCTACCACTGAGCTATAGCCCACCCTAAATAACTTACAAATCAGTAAAACACCACAGCACAAAGGCAGTTGTGTAAAGTGATATGAATAGTCTCCCTCTACCATGTTTCAGTGTCAGAAAGACAAGGGCTTCCAGTTGGCACTGCTCGTCAGCACAGCACTTCTGCAGCTCCAGCGTTCAGAGGACATGAACATTCTAGAACAGAGTTCATCAATTCTCACCTGTATGTGGTTTTGTTCAAAGATGTGGCTACGTGAAATCTAGCAAAATGGTGAGTCACAGTCTTAAAAGCTTTCAACTTCAGAATCTTTTCACAGGACACGGGGTAAGTATGCCTCGCTTATAGGATGGCCAGGAAATCCACATGGACCAAACATCCAGTTCTCAGTCCTGCTGGGGATGAAATAAGAAGTTGAGTGGAAAAAACTAAGTGTTGAAGAGGAGATTAAAACTAAAACAAATGACCCAATCCCTCCTTCTTTTTTATTTTTTAGGTTGGATCTAGTCTAGGCTGACCTGGAATTCATATGTGGTCCCAAGCTGGCCTCAAACGCACAGCTATCCTTCTACCTTTGCCTCTCAAGGCATATGTCACTATGTCCAATCCCTCTTAAGGCAATCTCAACACTGGACTTGGGCTAATAGAAGGAAAGTATTTTCATACCTGTTTCAATGAAACAAGGTAACCCTGACCAACTTTGCTTTGAATAGGAGGACCTCAAAGTTCTTGACCTCTGGGAGAAATGGCATCTATATAATCTCATAACAATAATAAAATTATATTTGAGTTATTAAGTAAAACCTGTATTAGGAATGCTGAACTTACTAAATAGGGTTCATTTATATTTAAAAAAATTGTTTTGGGCTGGAGAGAGAGGGTTTAGCAGTTAAGAAGCTTGCCTGCAAAGCCAAAGGACCCAGGTTCGATTCCCCAGGATCCACAGAAGCCAAATGCACAAGGTGGCACATGGACGTGGAATTCGTTTGTAGTGGCTGGAGGCCCTGGTGAGCCCATATACATAATTTTTCTCTCTCTCCTCTTTATCTCAAATAAATAAGTTAAAACAATTAAAATTTAAGCTTGAACTTAAACCTTTAGCTCCAACTTCCAATTTATAGGAAATCCAAAGATAGAAACAATCTGGAATGTGGAGTATGACTGGCATTAAAGAAACCCATGGGCTGCTCCAGACCAGAGTTGGCCCATTGTAGCTTGTTAACAGGTCCAGCCTACCACTGGGTCTTTAAACAAAACCAAACCTTCAGAAAATCAAACGCTATTCGAACACTGATCTGAGTATCGGTCATGGACACTTGTGCGTGGCAAAGGGAGAGCCAAACCCCTGTACAGAAAGCCCGGAGCCCGAAAAAGCCTGGGGAGCTCACATCTGACCCTGCACAGGGAACACTGCCAAACCCCTGCCCTAGCCCGGAAGAGACCATCCACAAATTACACATGTGGTCGTGTCTGCATTCTGACTACAGCATTTGTGAGCTAATCTACTGTAATTCTATCAAGGGCTGATGATAGCTGTGGTTATAGGGAAAAAAATGTTCTTTCTTTGGAAGTGCAAACTGAAATCGTTAGGAGCCAACTGTTACACTGTCTCAAAGACACTGCTTGAGCCCTTTAGGGAGTAGAACCCAGGACCCTGCACATGCCAGGCAAGCGCTCTACTACGGCGATACATCTGCAGCCCTCAACTGTTTCATTTATAACCGCTCATGAGAAAAAATGCAGACAACCGAACAAGAATCAGGAGACGTAGTTGATGGACATATGGAAGTCCATTAGACTATTCCCCGTGCTTCTGTATTTGATTAAAATTATTAATAAGAAATGAAAAGAAATCAGAACCTTGATCAAAACGAGAGCTTGTCACCAGAGAGCCATTCCTTCCTAGTACCGGTCTAACCCAGTGCTCCACACACTGGGTGACGCCTCAGCACACCGCTGCTGCCGAGCTCTCTGTGAGCAGTCTCATCCTAAGCACCCCATCTGCTCATGGGGTCCAGCGAAGTCACTTTTTCTCTGTCTGTGAACACTCACTCTGCGCTCAAAGTTTGGCCCACATGTGCCCTTCCCCGTGTATCCATTCCAGCAGCACACTGCCTTGTAGTTCATCCTTCACATTTTAGCTGGTGGTCACACCCATTACCTCACAATGTTATTCTACACCCCGGGGACTGTGAAGAGCTTCATCTTCTCTAAGGGCCAGTCGTGGGAGTGTAACCACACTCACAGGCAGTAAGCACTGCCTACACACTTCTGGGTTCCAGGAGCTGAGACTCCAACCTAAACAAGGCTGTCTTGCCCTAAGCAGTTCCACAGACAATAGAGAGAGGCCTTTGACTGAAGAATGAATTCCAGTTAATTATAAACTGGGTGGTCATGGCTAGCTTAGGCTCTCTGAATAAAATATCCAATATCTAAGGTTACCCCAGACAGAGAATGTTCTAGAGAAGATTTACTAATCATCTGACATTATCCCCTTATTGTCACCTTTCCATGGGTCATGCCCTCTTCAAATGCAGCTGTGAGACACCTGTACCTGCAAAAGGCCCTGGCCAAGGTGGGCACGAAGCCATCCACTGCTTGTTCTCTAAATAGTGACTGAGTGGGAACTCTGAACAGCTCGCAGTAACAGGCAGAGAACTGAACATGTAATTCATTTTCATTAAAAAAATGTTTTTTCGGGCTGGAGAGATGGCTTAGCGGTTAAGCGCTTGCCTGTGAAGCCTAAGGACCCCGGTTCAAGGCTCGGTTCCTCAGGTCCCACGTTAGCCAGATGCACAAGGGGGCGCACGCATCTGGAGTTCGTTTGCAGAGGCTGGAAGCCCTGGTGCGCCCATTCTCTCTCAAATAAATAAATGTCGCTCTCAAATAAATAAATAAAAATTAAAAAAAAAGATTTAAAAAAATGTTTTTTCATTTTTTAAAGATGTTCTTCTTTTTTTATTTTTTGTTCATTTTTATTTATTTATTTGAGACTGACGCAGAGAGAGAGAAAGGAAGAGGCAGATAGAGAATGGGCTTGCCAGGGCTTCCAGCCACTGCAAACGAACTCCAGATGCATGCGCTACTTTGTGCATCTGGCTTATGTGGGTCCTTGGGAATCGAACAGAGTTCCTTTGGCTTTGCAGGGAAGTGCTAAAACAGCTAAACCATCTCTCCAGCCCTTCATTTTCATCTTTAATCTTACTCTTTTGTTTGTGGACAAGGTGTAGGCTGGCCTGGAACTGACAATGTAGCCCAAGCAGAACTCAAACTTGCAGCAATCATGCCTCAGCCTCGGAGTGCTGGGGTTACAGGCAGGAGCCACCACGCCCAGCTTGATGGTAAAACTGAGGAAGTAACCTGATGCAGGGTTCTGTCTCTAATCCGTACTACATATAATAATAATAATAAATTCACTACAGAAGCCCACTAATTAACTGCAAATTCAGGTTTAAAAGACAAACGCTCTTCCTACTCAGGGATTGGGGGTTTTCCTGGGAGCAGTTTCAGGCAAAGGAAAGCAAAGTGCAGGGCTCCCTACGTTAGCACTTCAATTCACTGAACCAGGCCAGGGGACTCTTCAATGACAGGAAGACACACACACACACACACACACACACACACACACACACACACACGGCTTACACCTTCTACAGGTCAATTCAATTGCTTCAGAGATATCCTTTAGTTTTTCACTCGTGGTTTCTCCCTGGGACCTTCAGGGCAATAAATAACCTGGTCTTTTTTAAAGTAGCTAGTAGTTTAGTGCATTTCCTTATCCCTTCCACACTAATAAACTGTTCTTGGGAGTTGAGAAGCTGAAAATAAACTTTAAAAAAAAGAATAAATTAGTGGGGCGTGGTGGCGCATGCCTTTCAGCCCAGCGCTCGGGAGGCAGAGGTAGGAGGATCGCCGTGAGTTCGAGGCCAGCCTGGGCTAAGAGTGAGACTCTGCCTCCAAAAATAACTTTAAAACTAAATAAAACAAAACCTCCGAAGGGTCTTGAGCGAGCCCGTGGCATTGTCACCGGTCAACAGGGCGAGCGAAATAACAACAGTAACCACAGACGGAATCAGGGCAGCGAGAGAGATTGGCCCCCCAAATCCAGATGTTCCAGGCCCGGCTCCAAGGGAAACTGGGACCAGGTCGCGACGCACGGGCGATTGCTTCCAGACTCCTGTCTACAGAGAAATGCCTACAATGGGAAGCCGACTTTCCGAATCCGGCCAGCCCCCTTCCACGTCAGAGCCCGGAGCTCCCCGCCGCGCAGCCGCCTCCCCAGCCACCCCGCGCTCGAGGGCCGGGCGGCGTCCCGGAGACTCGGCGCCCGGAACCCGGCCGCGGGCGCGCGCCGCTCGGGCCGTTTTCCGGGGTCAAACGTGCGCTCCGGCCCCTCGGGTTCCGCCGCCCGGGCCGCCGCCCTCCCGGCCCCACGCCAGCCCGCAGGCAAGCCGGGGTCTCGCTGGAGAGAAGTGAAGCCCCAGCCGCCGGGGTCCGGTCGTCGCCAGCGCCTCACCTGCTCCGGGTCCGGCCCTTCGAGGGGAGCGCGGCGGGACGCGGAGCGGAAACGCCCGACCCGTGGGGCCGGTGCCTCACCCAAACCGCCCCGGGCCGCGCCCCCTGCCGGCGGCACGCGGCTCCGCCCCCACCTACCGAGCTCGACCCTCCGCGGACGCCGCTCAGCTGGGGTCGGCCCGCGCCCGACGCAGGTGCCTCACGCTTCCTCCACAGCCTGCAGGCCCCAGGCGCACGCTCCCGCACGCAGCCAGGCCTTGAGTCCAGCTTGGACCCAAGCACACCTGAAGCACACCACATCAAACACATCAAACACATCAAACACAAGAGACGCCGGCTGCACAGGCGGTTGAATGGGTAAGGCGTTGGCCTGTAAAGCCAAAGGACCTCGGTTCGGTTCCCCAGGACCCACGTAAGCCAGCTGCACAAGGCGGCGCACGGGTCTGGAGTTCGTTGGCTGGAGGCCCTGGCGCACCCGGTCTCTCTTTCTTCCTCTGCCTCGTACTCTCAAATAAGTAAAAATAAGGTATTTTTTTAAAAATACAAAGACTCAAAACGACTCCACAAACTTTGAGACACCCCACCTCACACACACACACAGAGATGATGCTAATTTCAGGTAGATGACCAGATCAGGTAGATCTGGGGAATGAATTGCATAAGACAAATTCACACATCACTAGATACAGATAATCATGTGGTCATACTGCCTACTTAATGCCTGGGGATCTGGGGAATGAATTGCGTAAGACAGATCCACACATCACTAGATACAGATAATCATGTAGTCATACTGCCTACTTAATACCTGGGGATGTAGCTAAGTGGTAGACCGCTTGCATGCCCAAGGCCCTGGGTTCAGTCTCCAGTACCACAATACCATAATAATTGTTTCAGGTGTTGAAATATGCTGCTCATTTGCTGAACTCAAACTTACTATGTAGTGGAGGACGACCTTGGACTGCCTCCTGATCCTCTTACCTCCACTTCCCATGTGCTGCAATGACAGCTAAGCATCTCTTCAATATGCTCCCATTCCTGAAGCAGGTTGGTATTTAAAAATGCACTCTCAGGCCGCATTTATGGACTTACTGAGTCAGCAACTCTAAAGAAAGGTGAGGATTAACAGATTTAACAAGTGATGTTGACACAGGTTCACCTTTAAAGACTCATCTCAGACTTGAATGTCCATGTGAATCAACTGCAGATTCTGGGGCTGGAGAGATGGCTTAGTGTTTAAGGTACTTGCCTGCAAAGCCTAAGGACTCATGTCCAACTCTCCAGGTGCCACATAAGCCAGATGCACAATAATGCAAGCACACAAGGTCACACATGGACACAAGGAGGTGCACACATCTGGAGTGTGAATGCAATAGCTGGCTGGATGCCTTGGTGTGCCAATTCCTCTCCTCTCCTCTCCTCTCCTCTCCTCTCCTCTCCTCTCCTCTCCTCTCCTCTCCTCTCCTCTCCTCTCCTCTCCTCTCCTCTCCTCTCCTCTCCTCTCCTCTCCTCCCCTCCCCTCCCCTCCCCTCCCCTCCCCTCCCCTCCCCTCCCCTCCCCTCTCCTCTCCTCTCCTCTCCTCCTCCTCTCTTCTCCTCCTCCTCTCCTCTCTTTTCCTCTTCTCTCTCTCTCCCTCCCTTGAGTAGGATCTAAGGAGATTCTGAGACGTCCTAGCCATTCGTTTAAAGCTCCACGTTCCAGTATCATTACATGTGCCATTAAATTTCAACTTGCTTTTGGAGTGGACATTGAGGTAGCTTCTGTGCTGAGGCCCTGGGTGTGAGGAAATGCCTGCCTAACTTACACCTGTCTAAATGCACCGCTGCTTTATGTGAACAAAAAGAGATGGTCTCAGCCCATGGTAGTCTTCCTGTGTGCCTCTAGCATGCCAGACCCATGCATTGGACAGGAGAATATCTCCTGCACCCCTTTAGGCCATAGATGTCAAGAGAAATAAGCAATAGAAAGGAAGGGGACTATGTCAGGAGCTTGAAGCCTGACTGAGTGACACTAGAATCTACCAAAATATTATTAAATGATCCTAATAAATTATGTAAAAAATAACTTGGGCTCCCAATTTGTTTGCTGTCTATTTCTCGTCTACTGTCTGTGTTTGTTCATAGGGCCCTTAAGCCAAGAATGAGTTTTACATGGTATGTGGATGTGCGTGTATTATGTGCATACTGTGTTGTGATGCATGTAATATGTGCACTTATGTGTGCAGGTGCATGCACGCCATGCATGCATAATCAGGTGTTCTCTGATCACTCACCCACATATTTCCTTGAGATAGGTTCTCTCAACCTGAGGTTGCTATCCATCAGTGAGCCCCAGTGATTCCTTGGTTCCCGCCACCTGGGGGCTGCTGTTAGAGATGGGAGTGGCAATTTATGTGGACTCTAGGGAAGTCAAACTTGACAATCTCCCTCTCAAATATCCTCATGCTGAAGCGATGAGCAGTGTTAACTTCTAAGCCATCTCCCCAGCCCGAGGATTTTTTTTCTTTGAGAATTTGAATACACAGACATAGTGTTTTTGTAAGGGTCTGAGAATAGCTGAAGAAAGACCCCAGACTCAAATACTATGTAAAAACAAAGAGCATTTATTCTGAAGAACCAGCCAGCATGCAGGGGTCAACCATTCATACAAAATGGTGACCCCAAGAAGAGCGCACAGGCCCCTTTTAAGTACAACTAGGGGAATTTCAGGTGGGGTTAGGTGATCTTTTAAAATGATTGGCTAGGCAAGCAGCAGTTATAGTTGTATGTCTCTGATTGGTTGGAGCGAAAGGGACATGTCTGGGCATGTTTGGACATGTCTCCAGGACTCAGCTCCTGGGTGGCTGTCTTCTCCAGCCACATGTCAGGGTCACTGTTGATGAAGAGCCCGCCCTTTCCCAGAAGTCTTGCCTGTCTCTCCAAGGAACTGAAACTAGTTAGTGTGGCACCTTCCTGAAGCCTGTCATGGCGTCAGTTTGGTCCCTTCATTTCTAGGTCATAATCTCTTCCTGTTAGTTTCTTTTGCCTCCCCTCCTCTGCCCTCTCCTTTTACCACTAGTCCTTCTTCTATTTTGATGTCTCTTTCTTTTTCTTTTCTACACCATCCATGTTAAAATGTTGACAGGTTCAATATTGTGCAGGCCTTGTGGAGATAACAACAGCCAACAGCCTCTATGAGATCATGAATACACCAGTTACTTCCTGTCCAGAGGAGAATACCCCAAAGTCCTCCTTGCCATCCTCTGGCTCTTACATTCTTTCCACCCCCTTCTACCTTCACATTCTCTGAGCCTTGAAGGGTGAGATACAGAGATGTCTCATTTAGTTGCTGAGCTCTCAATAGCCTCTTATTACAGCATTTCAACAAGTTTTGAGTCCCCAGCTATCTGCAAAATGAAGTTTCTCTAGGTGTAGCCTTAGCATTTTTCTTTTCTGCTACCTCCTTCACAATATTCCCTGAGCCCTTCAGGATGTCATAGTGCTGTCTCATCCAATGCAGAGTACTGAAATGTCACTTCTCAGCACCTTGGGTCTTCCCAGAAGTCAGCACCATCTGCAAAAAGAAGCGCTAATCTATGAACACAAACATAAATATTTAGAGGGTACAACATGCCCATTTATCCAAAGAACCATAGTAGCTCCCCCCCATACCTTGGGACCATGACCTTCCAAGCTATTGGCTTTTAAGTAGGTTTTAGGGCCAGGCATGAGTTCCCTTCCAGGGAACAAGCCTTACAGCCAATCAGTGAGCAGTTGGTTACTCCCATGGCATGCCACTATTGCAGCGTGGACGCCTGTTGCCTGGCTGGCCAGTTGTGTAGCTCACAGACTCCACTTTTGGATGCATTTTCCTCCCCCAGCAGCCTGCAGCCTGCACAGCTCTTCCTAGCACTATACACGGAGGAGGCTTCCAGCTCCATTCCAGCTTGATTTCTCAGTGTCCAACAACTGGAGCATGTGTCTTTAGCAAGAAGGTTTTAGCAACCAAAATTTCGAATGCCTTTTTATCAGCCCGTTATAGAAAAAGAGCTGCCCACACTCTAAACTTTGTCTTACTTGAGACTGTTCACAGCATCTGCCTATCATTTCTTTTAGTAGGGAATTTACATGACTAAATAAATAAACAAAATCTGTATGTAAACACGACATAGTCAACAGAGATGGTATTCAATAATATTATTAAGGGGCTGAGGACGTAACTCAGTTGGTAGAGTACATGCCTAGAATGCACACCCAGGATTTGATCCCCAGCATCAAATAAGCTAGACATAGTAGTGCATGCCTGAAACCCCAACAGCAGGGAGGTGGAGGCAGGAGGATATCAGAAGTTCAAGATTACCATTGATTACATATCTAGTTCAAGGTCAACCTGGAATCCATAAGTCTTTCTCAAAAACTTTTTTAAAAGAAAATTTGAGGGCTGGAGAGATGGCTTAGCAGTTAAGCGCTTGCCTCTGAAGCCTAAGGACCCCAGTTCAAGGCTCGATTCCCCAGGACCTACGTTAGCCAAATGCACAAGGGGCGCATGCATCTGGAGTTCGTTTGCAGTGGCTGGAGGCCCTGGCGTGTCCATTCTCTCTCTCTATCTGCCTCTTTCTCTTTCTTTCTGTTGCTTTCAAATGAGCAAATAAATAAAATAAATTTTTAAAAAAGAACTTGTTTTTTTTTTTTAAAAAAAAAAAAAAGAAAAGAGGGCTGGAGAGAAGGCTTAGTGGTTAAGCGATTGCCTGTGAAGCCTAAGGACCCCGGTTCAAGGCTCGATTCCCCAGGACCCACGTTAGCCAGATGCACAAGGGGGCACACATGTCTGGAGTTCGTTTACAGTGGCTGGAAGCACTGGCATGCCCATTCTCTCTTTCTCTCTGTCTTTCTCTGTCGCTCTCAAATAAATAAATAAAAATAAAAATAAATTTAAAAAAAGAAAAGAAAATTTGACCATTTTCCCAATGTAAATCATTATGAACCCAACAAAAAAACTCTCAACTTTACAGTTTCAGTATAGATACCACTAATTTGACTGACTTAGAAGGTGTGTGCAAAAGTAGACAATCATATTGACTCTGTAAATTATGGGATTTCATACTTGCATCTCTACCCTGACTGAACATTTCTTATTAAATTTGAAAGCAGCAGAATCATTTTTCTTTTTCTATTTTAAATTTGGAGCCTTTAAAAAGACATTTTATTTATTTATTGGAGAGAAAAAGAAAGACAGAGGGAGAAAAGAATGGGTGCTCCAGGGCCTCCAACCATTGCAAACAATCTCCAGACACATGTATGCGCCTTTGTGCATCTGGCTTATGTAAGTACTAGGGAATTGAGCCTGGGTCCTTTGGCTTCGCAAGCAAGCACCTTAACCACTAAGCCTCTCTCCAGCCCAGGATCATTTTTCTTTCTTTTCCTTCTGGCAACTTATTTTACTCAGTTCAACAACCTCACTAGTAAACAATTCCCATGGGAAAGAAATGAATGAGTGGAGAAAACCAACTCTATAGAATTATGTTCACTCACATCCAGTTCAGTCTTGATAGTTCTGGATGAGTGTTTTAAAGATGATGTGGGGATGGAGAGGTGGCTAAGTCGTTAAGGTAACTACTTGAAAAGCTTAATTAATGACTGGGGTTTAGTACACATGTAAAGCCAGATGCACAAAGTGGTGCATGCATCTGGAATGTGTAACAGCAGGATGCCCTGGCATGCCCATTGTCTCTCTCTTTGTTTTTTGTGTCACTCTGTTTGCAAAAAAAATTTTTTTTAAATTTTTTTAAAAACAGATGATGTGGGCTGCTCTCAGCATTTGTTTGCTTTTTTGAGACATTAACCTTTCCTTCACATGCAACAGGTTTAAAAAAAGTATTTGAAATTTTCTAAGAACTTGCAATCAAGATGGTTTCCTCTCTATCATTTGTAATTTGAAGGACAATGAAGAAACACTGGAGTGAAGCATGATATGAGATTCTTAGCCTGGGTGAACAAATCTCTAATCACAAATGGCAGAATAACTGTAAGAATTCTCAGAAGAAGCAATCTCACCAGCCAAATATACCACCCACCATCACCGAAACTCATTTATTGCAAAGAGCTACAGGCATTCACAACTTCTCGGTGACCCTGTAACATTGCTGACATTGTTCTCGAAACTGAAATCCAGTAAGTGGGCCTTGCTATTCAAATAGCAAATATTCAAATGTCTCTTTCAAAAGACAGAATGCTACTTCAATGCCTGGAAACGTAGATGTCGTAAAACGCAAAGTAGTTCAAGCACCTTGGTGCACAGAATGAACACCCACAAGTGTGTGAGGCACAGTAGGACTCCTCATTTGTCCCTGACAATAGCGTTAGTCAGGAGTCATCATTCTACTCAGGCCCCATCTCTGAGGGCCAAATGTCAGTGAAGAGACACTGGAAGCCCCAGGAGTCCTTTTCAAAGACCTCCATTCATGTGACGATGAGATTCTTGGTTTTGAAAAGCCAAGAAAAGAATTTCAGGATGATTGTAAGAGCCACAGAGTGGGTAGGAAAACCCTGAAGCAGGGTCCCCTTACCACCCCAAAGGGACTGTCTGAGGCCTTCATGACCCCACAGCAACTCCCATAACCCCCTTGAGGAGGGCCCCAGGGAGACAGGAATAGGAGTGAGGGGATAAAAGAGAATAATCTGTGGTGGTATACATGAAAGACAAACACAAGGATAAGACATGCCACCACACCCAGACGTGCACTTGGGGCTTCTCGAGAGAGTTGTGAAAAAAATAAAAATAAAAACAAAAATAAGAGAGAGTTGTGGGTGTCTTAGTGGTAGTCATATATATGATTTTGGTGGTTCTCAAGTTACCACTCAAAGGGTTGCTAAAGATTTCCCCCACTTTCCTGCTTTTCAAGAACTGTTTCTGGGGTGCCAGTGGATGTGCCCTGGATGGGATGACAATGTGGTAAGATGAAACCACGAGCCACACGGGATTGAGACATGTGTCAGTGGGGGTTTCATGTGAGGCTCATGGAAGCCTTCGGGTTTATAGGAAGGAGGAAGTGCAGATATGCGCTCAGGCTTTAAGGTAAGTGCATTTGCTGTTTTAACGGTCTTATTTGAAATATCTGGTTATAAAAGGGATATTGGGCTGGTGAGATGGCTTAGTGGTTAAGGCGTTTGCCTGCAAAGCCAAAGGATCCTGGTTCAGTTCCCCAGGACCCAATAAGCCAGATGCACAAGGGGGTGCACGCATCTGGAGTTTGTTTGCAGTGGCTGGAGGCCCTGACATGCCCATTCTCTCTCTCTCTCCCTCTTTCTCACTCTCAAATAAATAAATAAAATATTTTAATTAAAAAGGGATATTGCCTCTATATAGGCAACCTTCACAGTAAATGCTGTTAAATGTTCTGTAATTATTAACTCTGTTGGTGAAAGACCACCACCAGACTCCAGGATGACTGACTCCTTTCCCTTGTCTCCTTAAAATTTCCTTTCTTTAAAAATAACGCACTTGCTTGCAAAGCATGAATGGCCCATGTTCAATCCCCCAGTCCCTATGTAAAAGCCAGATGCACAAAGTGGCGGATGAATCTGGAGATGCTCATCAGAGGCAGGTGGCCCTGGTTCACCCATTTTTTTTCTCTGTTTCTCTCAAATAGATCAATAAACAAATAAAGCCAGCTGAAGGCATAGTGGCAAGAAAATAAGGTTCAGGACTTGAGGCTACATCCAGCTGAGCAGAAACCCTGTGCTGCTTAACCTGGTGGCTAAAGCAGAGAAATGGGACAGTACAGCGACAGCGAGGCACCAGGACTACTTGTTTCTGATTGAACCGCTTTGTTGAAAACACAAGTTCCACTGAATAAACCATCTACAGATAGTTTCATCTCTGAAGAGCTTTCTCACACATCTAACCAGTTGACCACGAGGTACCATGAAGGTGAGTGAGAATTCCTCCCACCTTCCACATGAGCTCATGAGATTAGGCGGCCTGACCAAGATCTTTCAGTTGGCATGTGGCCTTTCTCAGCCCCATCAAAGACCCATTGCTTGCTTGTTGCGACGAGAGGAAATCGAAATGGAAGAAGCCTGGAATGTGTCAGCAAGCGAAGAGAAAGTCGGGAAGTGTGGGAGATGCGTTAGGCAGCCTATTGTCATGGCCAAAAGAATGATTTTGGCTCATGTTCGTTTTTGAGAGTTTAGCCCACAGCAGCTGCCTTCATTGTCTTCGAGTGTGTGTTGAGGTGTTAGGGTGATGGAGGTGATAAAGGGTGTGTGTAATGGAACAAAGCTGCTCATCTCATAGTGTTCAGCAAGGGATGGGGGAGCTCACATGCCTTGGGACATGATGAGTGGCTAAAAGCAACGTGCTTTTGGCCTGGATATCCATGACCTCACAGTGCCTGACACTACCTGCACAAGACCATCATAATAGGAGGAAAAGATGATGACCTCAAAATAAGAGAGAGACTGACTGAGAGTGGGAGGGGATATGACGGAGAGTGGAGTTTCAAAGGGGAAAGTGGGGGGAGGGAGGGCATTACCATAGGTTATTTTCTACAATTATAAAAACTAAATTTAAAGAAAGAAATATGCTTATATACACAATGGACTTTTCTCCAGCTGTAAAGAAAAATAAAGCCATGGCATTTGCAGTATAATAGACAGAATTAAAAATTATTAAGTTTCTGACTCAGAAAGAACAGCATATTTTCTTGCACATGTAGAGCCTGGATTTTAATGTATATATACTCATATTATACAATGGGAGTATGGGTTTTAAAACTAAAAGGGAGACCATGAGAGGGAAGAGGTCTTAAGGGAGAGGGGAGGGAAAGAAAGAGAATACACATGACTTGAAGGAAGAGGAGCAAGCTGGGAGAGGAAGGGGCCCAGAAGGACAGGAGCAGGGGGATGAGGGAGAAAGTGGGGGAAGAGGGTCAACAAAGAGCAAGTATGTATGGAAAAAAGTGTGAAAATACCATAATGAAACCGTTGTAAACTAAACTGAAAAGCTAATATTGAAGAAAACAACAGTGAAGTATGTTGGAAGACCACCCCAACATCATTTCATAGCAGATCTCAATAGAGTCAGGGAAAACACCATCACTTCTATTGGCAACATCTGGAGCATGGAGTGATTTAAGTGACTCACCTTAGGTTCCAGGGAACTAGTAGTGGGAATGGAGTCATCCACATCTGACAAAGTTATCCAGACTTTCAAAATATAACTTATGACAGGGTTGCTGACCCTAGGATAGACTCATGGTCCTCCTCCCAAATTCTTCAGACCCTGCCACCTTGGTCATGGAGGTGTATAGCTCCCTATGTCCGAGTGGAAAAGCTACCATTCAAATTCTTTATCTGAATGTTTGAAAACCAGCATAGCATCTTGATAGTCTTCAAGACACACCTCTGGTGGTTAGTCCTGTCTACTTGGTGGGGTTTAGAATCACAGAGGTGGCAAATCCTCTGGGCAAGACTATGCGGGTGTTTCCAGAAAGGTTTAATTGAGGTGAGAAAATTCACCCTCAATGTGGGTGGCACCCTCCCATGGGCTGGGGTCCTAGGGTGAATGAAAAGAAGGAAGCCAGCTGAGTAACAGCATTCACTGCTCTCTGCTTCCTGACTGTGGATGTAGTGTGACCCAGCACCTCATGTTCCTGCTACCACACCTTCCCCACCATGAGGGCTATCCACCAGAACTGCGATCCAAAACAAACCCTTCCTTTGTTGAGCGGTTCTTGTAAAATCTTTTGTCATAGCAATGAGAAAAGTCACTAATACATAACCTCAAGTCAGCCATCAACATTTATACTATTAAAAGTCCCTTGCGAGAAGACTGTTTTTTAAAAGATGATAGTGCTGAAGAGATGGCTTAGCAGTTAAGGCACTTGCCTGCAAAGCCTAAGGACCCAGGTTTGACTCCCTAGAATGCATGTAAGCAGGACGCACAAGGTGACGCATGTGCAGAAGGAGGCACGTGTCTGGAGTTCTATTGCAGTGGCTAGAGGCCCTGGTGCACCAACTTTATCCCTCTATCCCTCGTTCTCTTTCTCTCTCACTCATAAAAAAAGATGATGAACTTAGAGGGAAAGAAGAACCCAACTGGGGACCAGAAAGCTTTATTGATCATTGGGAAATGTCAATATTTAAAAATAATTGTAGGAGCTGGAGGGATGGCTTGGCAATTAAGGCACTTGCCCGAAAAGCCTAAAACCCCAGGTTCAATTCCCCAGTACCCATGTAAGCCAAATGCACAGGGTGCGTCTGGAGTTCATTTGCAGTGGCTGGAGGCTCTGGTGTGCCTACTCTCTCTCTCTGCCTTTTTCTCGCTCTCAAGTAAACAAAATATTTAAAAAAATAAAATAAAGTGATTATAATTTAGAGTACAAGAATGTTTTGATAAACAGCCTACAGTTTTTTATTCATTTATTTGAGAGTGACAGAGAGAGAAAGAGGCGGGGGGGGAGAGAGAGAGAGAGAGAGAGAGAGAGAGGGAGAGAGAGAGAATGGGCCCGCCAGGGCCTCCAGCCACTGCAAACAAACTCCGGATGCATGCGTCCCCTTGTGCATCTGGCTAATGTGGGTCCTGGGGAATTGAGCCTCGAACCAGAGTCCTTAGGCTTCACAGACAAGTGCTTAACCGCTAAGCCATCTCTCCAGCCCAAGAATGTTTTGATAAACAGCCTACAGTAGATTCACTCGAAAAGCAAGACCCTCTGCTTAATGCCCAACTCTTCAAACATACAAATTAAATACATAAGCCTTTGAGGAAGAATGCAAGTCAAAAAGACATCTCTGTGGAAATGTAGCCTCACGGAGCTGGAAGGTAACCAGCAGAATGTCAGGAAGAGAAGTGGAAGTCTGTTGTATTACTTACTGCAGCTTAGCACTGTCTATGGGGCCAGGCGTGGAAATGAATGATGGGTCTGGGCAATACACACCACTGGTGTCAGTGGAGCAGAGTGGGCGCTCCAGCGGTGGGACTGCTCCTAGGCATCTTAGTGAACACAGCCTTTGTCAAGATTCTGGCTGGCCTTCCTGACAGTTTCAATTCCCAAAGAGTCGTCTACTGGAAGAAGTAAAAGAATTTACACTGCTTTAAAATTTTTATTATAAGTTTTATTTATTTGCAAGCAGAGAGAGAAAGACTGGGGGAAAGGGCATGCCAGAGCCTCTTGTCAATGCAAACAACAACAACAAACAACCCCCCCCAAAAAAACAACTTCAACGCATGTGCCACATGGTGCATCTGGCTTTACGTGAGTACTGGGGAGTCAAATCTGGCCCATCAGGCTTTGTAAGAGCTTTGAACAGCTGAGCCATCTCTCCTCTCCAGCACTGGGAATTTACAGTCCTAAGACCATACCAAGATTTCCCACTCCCTCTGCTCTCTTTACAATATGATGGCAATACACATGGAGGTCTACGTCCTCCCGCTCTTTGGATCTGAATGGAGCTCTTCGCCACGGCGGGAGGCGCCAACGGACACCATGAAAGTGATTAATTTGCAACATGTTTCAGGAAAGATGAACATAGGTCCTTCCTTCTTTCCTGTCTCCTTTCTTCCCTCCTTCTCTCTCCATTCTCAATGCTGCAAATCTCAGACTTCATGTTAATTTCCCTCTCCTATACACTTAGTGCAGCTTTCCTCCTATTTCTCTACCTCCTCTTTCTTTAGCTTTCCTTTTTTTGTTCTTTTCTATTATTATTATTATTTTTGGTTTTGTGTGGTAGGGTCTTGCTCTAGTCCAGGCTGACCTGGAATTCACTCTGTTGTCTCAGAGTGGCCTTGAACTCACGGAGGTACACTATCAGAATTATAAAGTGGGTGATAAGGGTAAAATATAGGTGCAATTTTATCTTATTATTTTAAAATTATTTTATTTATTTTACAACAGCAGAGAGAGAGAGAGAATGGGGACACCAGGACCTCTGCACTGCAAAGGAACTCCAGATGCATGTGCATCTAGCTTTATGTGGGTTTGAGGAATCAAACCTGGGTCCTCTGGCTTGGCAAGCAAGTGCCTTAACCAATAAACTATCTCTCTAGCACAATTTTATTTTACTTCTCATGGTGCTGGGACTCAATTCTAGAGCCACAATTGTAGAGCCACAGCCCACACAGATGCAATTACAAATTAAGCAGAGTCACATCAAGAAGTAAAACGAAGCTGGGTGTGGTGGTGCAAGCCTTTAATCCCAGCACTCAGGAGGCAGAGGTAGGAGGATCGCAATGAGTTCAAGGCCGCCCTGAGACTACAGAGTGAATTCCAGGTCAGCATGGACCAGAGTGAGACCCTACCTTGAAAAACAAACAAACAAACAAAAAGAAGTGGAAAATTAAATACCATAATGCATTTTATTTTACCCCACTACTGCCTTCTCTGGGATCTCCAGGACACCTGAGACTGAATGCTGAAATCAAGGGACTAGTTCTCTTTCACTCACCTTTGTTCCATCAGGACTGAGGAGGGCTTGGGCACACAGCACACACCATTTATTGAATGAGGGGCTAAACAATAACGAATGCCAGGTCTGTTTGGTCCCCAGACACTCTTAAAAAAATCCATTCTCCCATTTATAATTAACTCAGGGTCCACTGGACCCAAAACATCTCACTGTTTTAATAAAATACTTTTAATTTTGTGTGTGCGTGAGAGAGACAGTGTGTGTGCAGGCTTATGCATGTCACAGTGGGCCTGAGGAAGTCAGAGGACAACTTTTGGGTTAGCTCTCCGCCTTTCTGCCTCACTTGAGGCAAGGTCTCAGGCTCTTGATCTTGCTGTCAATACCAGTGTATCAGGATCGAATCCTGCCACAGCTTCTAGCTTTTATTACTATTATTATTAATTAATTTTGTACTCAGTGAATACAGTCAAGTTGGTACCATTGTTAGGCTCATCCATGTCCTCCCCCCTCCCCCTGGCCCTTCCTTGTTGAGGTATATGGGTCATGCATTCTGGAGTTAGCCCACAGTGATGGGTAGGAGAAATGTTTCTGCGTATCCTGACCCAATGTGTGGCTCTGACATTCCTTCCGCCCCCTGTTCCGCAAAATTTCCCTGAGCCATGTTGGGTTCATTTTGGGTCTGCTTCAGTGCTGAGGTGTTGGGGGCCTCTGTGTCTCTGGCTATCTGGTTTGGTAGTTGATTGTCCACTGTGTTGAGCTCCTTCACCCTTGTGCTGGTACCCAATTCACCAAGAGAACAGCACCCTTCTGGCTTTTTAATATGGGGCACTGAGGAAGAAAATCAGGCACTCCAACTTGAGCAGAGGCACTTTATCCACTTTGCCATCTCCCCAGCTGTCCCCCATCTTCTTACGAAACAAGGCATTATCCCCACTTTAAATCTGATGGGTGGGCTTGAAGTACCCAGGATGTCACAGTGGGGGAACCAAGATGCCCATGTGGGTTTTTCCACCCTCAACTCCAAGCCGCTTGGACATGAATACGGGACACAGATGTCCAAGGCTCTGCTGCAGGGCTGTTTTCTCCGTGGCAGTTTAAGTCAGTCATTTGAAATCAAATGCGAAGAAAATGCTTAAATAACATGACTCAAAGCTCTAAGGAGCCCCACCACGGCATGGTTAGCTGAGTCCCACAGCATGGCGCCTGAAAGCACGCACATTTAAGCCCGCACCTAAATGAAAACAAATCTGAAGAACCAGGTATTTTCCAGTCATGCATGCTGGTCAGACAAGCCCGCCCAGGCTACCTTCCAGGTTAGTGATGCTCCCTCACCACAAAGAGGTGAAGGACTGGGATCCAATTCCCCCATGCTGTTTTGATGGCCCCCCTTTTCTCATTAGCAGTCAAAGAATGAATATCAGGGTACTAGCTGGGTGAGGTGGTGCATGCCTGTAATCACAGCTACTTGGGTGGCTAAGGCCAGAGAAGGGTGTGTTAAGACAGCCGACTGGGCTCTAGAGCAAGGCTCCATTTCAAAACACAAGAGCAATCCCAGCATCAGGGAGGTAGAGGTAGGAGGATCGCCGTGAGTTCAAGACCACCCTGATACTACATAGTGAATTCCAGGTCGGCCTGGGCTAGAGTGAGAGCCTACCTCAGAAAACCAAAAAATAAAATAAACAAATAAATAAATAAAGTTAAAAAAAAAAAAGAAAGGTATCAAGAAGGTAGAGAACTGGGAGTCAGTCTTCATGGCGGTGTTGTTTAGAAGGAAAACCACAAAACAAAAGTCCTGGTCGCCTGCACACAGGAAGAAAGGGAAAGAGCCTGCGTGGTGCATTTCCAAACTCTGAGGTGATGAAAGGCTTCCAGAAACATCCATCAACTACAGCACTGTTTTCTCTGGAAAGGAAACAGCTGCAGAGGGAACCCCGAGACGAAGCAGCGAGGATTAAGGGAATTTAGTCAGTAGGCAGAGGACCATGTTCATGTCTTGAGATGACAACTACTTTTAGTATTGGGAGGAAAAATAAAATAAAATAAAATAAAAGGAGAAAGGATCCTGAAGGAGCTTAAAGAAAAAAAACTTTTTTTCCCCTTTTACTTGCAAAAAAACAAGGGCCATTAAAACTTTTTATTTAGAAAAATCAACACAGCATAAAATACATCTATTATCTGCCAAGCTAGACCCTACAGGAAGATAAATAGTAAGACATCCTCTGCTCCCAAGAGAGCTATAAATTGTTACTGTTGTTTTGGGACCACTTAAGAGATGTCTGAAACACAGCATTTCCCTTTCCGATATATTTCAACCATTAAAAGTTACAATTGCTGACTTACAACTCCACAAAAATCTGTTCCCCCCCCACAAAAAAAAAAAAAAAAACCTGAGTTTAAACATGTTCATCACTTATGTCTTGCTTGGTACCATCTTTAATATACAGTTAACATACTCTAATTTTAGGATCCCAGGCTCCTTTGTTTTTGGAGGTAAGGTCTCCCATAGCCCAGGCTGGCCTGAAACCTGTTATGTACCAAAGGGGACCCAGTCAGTGTTTTGTGAAAAAATATTTTTGTTTATTTATTTTTCGCAAGCAGAGAAAGAGAGAGAATGGGTATGCTAGGGCCTCTAGCCACTGCAAATATATGACTGCTTTGTGTATCTGGCTTTACATGGGTGCCGGGGAATGAAACTCAGGTCATTAGGTTTTGCAGGCAAGCACTTTTACCACTGAGCTACCTCTCCAGCCCACATATCCAGTTTTATGTGGTACTGGGGATCAAAAGCTGAACTTTGTACATGCTAGGCAAACACTCTATTAACAGAGCTACATTCCCAACCTGAACTTTAAGATTTTATTTAATTATTTACTTGCGAGATAGAGAAAGGCAAATAGAGAATGGGTGTGCCATGGCCTCTGGCTACTGCAAATGACCTCCAGATGCAAGAACCAGCTTGTGCATCTGGCTTCATGTGAGTCCTGGGGAATTGAAATTGGATCCTTTGGCTTTGCTGGCAAGCACCCTGACCGCTGAGCCATCCCCCCAGCTCTCAGTCTCAATTGTAACTTCATTTCTAAATGGTTTTTGTGGTGCGGGGGATCAAACCTGCCTGTGTTTGTTAGACCAGCTGTACCACTGAGCTGTACAGCCTAGCACCCACACTCCTCCTTGTTTTCTTTGTTTTTCAAGGTTAGGCTCTTGCTCTACCCCAGGCTGATCTGGAATTCACTATGTAATCTCAGGCTGACCTCAAACTCATAGCGATCTTCTTACCTCTCCTGAGTTCTGGGATTAAAGGTGTGTGCCACCTTTCTTGGCCACACTCCCTTTTTTTCTTAAAAAAAAAAAAAAATAATTAAGAACAAGATGAAGCTGGGTGTGGTGGCTCACGCCTTCAATCCCAGCGCTTGGGAGGCAGAGGTAGGAGGATCGCCGTGAGTTCGAGGCCACCCTGAGACTCCATAATGAATTCCAGGTCAGCCTGGGCTAGAGTGAGACCCTATCTCAAAAAACTAAAAAAAAAAATAAAAAAATAAATAAAGAGCAAGATGAAGAATCAATATGCAGACAGGTACCAGACCTGGTGGCACAGGCTTATAATCCAGTTACTTGGGAGGCTAAGGTAGAAGATCACAAGTTCAAGTCTTGCTAGGACTACAAAGTAAGTACAAGGCCAGCCTAAGCAACTTAGTGAGGTCTTGCCTACAATTTCAAAATTAAAAAAATAAAAAACGAGTGTGGGGCTGGAAAGAGGGCTAAACGGTTAAAACACTTGCCTGCACAGCCTAAAAACCCTGGTTCAATTCCCCAGTACGCACGTGAAGTCAGATGCACAAGCTGGCACATGCGTCTGGAATTCTTCTGCAGTTGCCAGAGGCCATAGCACACCCATTCTCTATCAGCCTCTCTCTCTCTCTCTCCTTGCAAATACGTATTTAAAAAAAAAACACGTTACCCAGGCAACACACCTCTGGGTATGTCTATGCAGGTAGTTCCAGAAAGGGTTGCCTCACCGTGAATGTGGGGGCACAATGCCACACACCGGAGCCCCGGGTGGCATTAAAAGGACGAAACAGGGGCTGGAGAGATGGCTTAGCAGTTAAACACTGGCCTGTGACGCCTAAGGACCCCGGTTCGAGGCTCGGTTCCCCAGGTCCCACGTTAGCCAGATGCACAAGGGGGCGCATGCGTCTGGAGTTCGTTTGCAGAGGCTGGAAGCCCTGGCGCGCCCATTCTCTCTCTCTCCCTCTGTCTGTCTTTCTCTCTGTGTCTGTCGCTCTCAAATAAATAAATAAATAATTTAAAAAAAAAAAAAGGACGAAACAGGCTGAGAACCAGCACTCACCTCTCTGTGACCTGCCCACAGACACAATGTGACCCCTGCCTCATGGTCCTGTTGCCATGCCTTGCCTCCATGATAAGACTGTACCCCCAAACCACAAGCCCAAGTAATTCCTTCCTTCACTAAGTTGACTCTTGTGAGTCGTTTTGTTACAGCAATGGGACAAGCCACTAATACGATGCCTTAAAACTCAGCATAAGTCACATAGTCAAAAGAACAGCTTATTTTTGTTCCATTTTGAGGGAAAGGAGAACAGAAAATTCACTAACTTGACATGATCTATTAAGAAGGCAATATGACAGTTTCATGTTTGTGTGATAATTTTACTGCATAAGAAATTATGGAGATTGCATAAATAATTAGGTCAACAGTATAGAAAGAACAAGACAAAACCAATATAAGTTTCTGATCAAATAAAATAGGAAAATAAGAATCTAATTCTTAGGAATACCACAACACCCCCAAATGACTCCTTTTGAGAGAAAATTTACCTCTTGCATTTTCTAGATATCTAGACTTCCATTAAGTGAAATGGAAAAACTGCTCCAGTTAAAACCTAATGCACAGAGGCCTAGAGCTCTCTGAACACAGCACATGACGGAAACAAAGATGGCTGCCTGCTTATGTGGGAAGCGTGGCTGATCCTAGTGACAGTGTCCATACACTGCTATATAATCTATAATCTCCTATGTGCTAAAACTGTACAAGGTGGCGAACATAAACAAACACTGCAAGAGTCATTTCTTCCTATAGAGGAAGAAGTACACAGATATGCCAGATGTTAAAAACTTCTATTCTTCAATTATTTGTGCCATTTAACACATAAAATACAAATAAATATTTTCTTATAAACAAAGTTCCTGTTACGCTGTTGCAAAAGACTTGAAAAACCCAAACTATTTACTCGTTATTAAATTAAAAAAATGCTGATATACAGACACGTGTGTTATTTACATCAGCTGTAGTCTGTCCATTCTTGGTCATAAATGAGGTTTAATCATGACCATCTAACACAGATGGCTCACGTCCCAAATGCAGGGTTAATGCTGGCAAAAGTCACTCCAGAGAATTTTTTCTTTTACTTTTTAGTTAAAAAAAAAAAAAAAAAAGCTTCCTTCTTGGGATTTTTAGAATTACACTTAGGTTGTTTTTAAAAAATATGATTTTGATGAAAAAAACCATATGAAGCATTCAAGAGTGTCTTGCTGGTGCTAAAACCTTTTTGCATGTCTTTGTTTTCATAGAAAAAAAAAAAAAGCAGACCCCGAGGAGGATAAAGAAAGCTTCTAAGAATTTTAAATGTTTACACATAAGCACGCACTATGGAGAAGATGCTTCATGCACACGCACACTCAGACACGAAGAGAGAGATCAGACGTCTTTCTTGTGTGTTTGCTCCAGCTTTCTCCTGAGAAGACCGTAATTCTCCCTGGTGCCTGCTGCCGCGGGGTCAAGCTGCAAAGAGATCTCGTAGTGTTTCTTGGCCATGTCCAGATGTCCCCAGCGGTGGTACAGCACAGCTGAAAAGCAGGAGGAGGCGCTCACTGGAGCACTTCTGAATAACCAGCACGATCCCCCACCATCCACGGAGAGCTACCACAGGACCCTCGCAGAAACCATTGTTTAAAAAAAAATATTGTTTGTACTCCAAACTTTATTTATTGTAATCACACGCCCTGGGCAGTGTCCTCTGAACACGTGCCAGTTACACACGGGGCCCTTCTTTTCAGCAGATGGGATCCGTGTGCCCAGAGCACTGTGGTGACATAAAGAAGGACCCCCGAACTTCCCCGGGAGCCCACACTGAGCTCTGGCTCTGCAGAGCTGCAGTCCTTTTCATCTTATTGTTCCAGTGCACGTAATATGAGTACGGCTGGAGGTGCCATGGTGAGCCTGTGAGAGTCAGGGGGACAGCATGGTGTGTGCCCTCAACTTCTAGTTGTTGGGGAAGGATTTCTTGTTTACCAGCTAGCTTGCCTGCCAGCTTCAGGCATCTCCTATCTCTGCCTCCCATTCCTGTAAGAGTGCTGGGGTTACAGACGCCCTCAGACGGGCTGTGTTGTACGTGGATTCTGGGGACTTGAGCCTGGGTACTCAAGCTTGAGCAGCAAGCAGTTTATCGACTGAGCTGTCTCCTCAGGCTCTAATTTTATTTTGTTTTATATTATTTATAGATCCCCCTACACCTACTTTGGTGAAGTAACGGCTTGTGTGTTTTTAGTGTGAAATAAGACTTCTAGCATGAAGATCAGACATAAAAATAGTAGTTACAACAAACCGAACCACTAAACCTGATTGGTATATAGGATTTTTTTTTTTTTTTAATATTCATTCTGCGTGATACAGGGGAATTCAACTCAGACCCTCTGAGTTTAAACACTGAGCTAAATCCCTAGCCTCATTTTTGTTTTGAGACAGGGTCAATACAGGCTACCTTAAAAAAAATACTACCCCCCCCAATAACGATTTTCGAGAACAAACACATACATAATATGATTTCATGGAGTTGCAATA
The DNA here is from genome assembly GCF_020740685.1 of Jaculus jaculus. NCBI lineage: Eukaryota > Metazoa > Chordata > Mammalia > Rodentia > Dipodidae > Jaculus > Jaculus jaculus. The sequence goes on along the minus strand of NC_059104.1, from coordinate 11,585,077 downwards.
TGATTCACATGGAAAAATTTCTTACCCAAATTACCATGGTAACTTGCAGCATTTGGATTTGCTTTAATTGCCTTGAGGAATAAAACTTCAGATTCCTAGAGATGAAATGCACACAAAAGGTTACTGTACATCGAGCAAAAGTGATTCATCTCATCACCCGCAGTTTCCATTCACCACTCGTTCCTGTTTCGTACCAATAAATCCTTCCCAAAACACCTTCTGTAGAGAAAGGCTAGACAAGCTAGCAAGGCAGTGTCCTTGCGATCAGAGAGGGGACGAGGAAGCCCATGAGTTCTGCCACATGCCTCCTGGAAGTGGTTGAGCTTTCGCAGCTTAATGTAAGTGGCACGGTGTAGGATGCGGAGAGAAGATGGCAAGATAGAAAAAGAGCAGCTGGGGGAGACACCTGGGAGAGGGCCATTTTCACCCTCCACCAATAACCTCATGGCCAGGACTCAGGTTAGGGCAGCAGTCTGTTTCACCTCCCGAGAGAACCCACAATACCCTTGGCAAGCCAGAAGAGCCCATTCACCTGGAAAGAGCAAAGAGAATGAAGAAACGATGTCTGTCAGCGAAGCTGCCACAGTACCGTATGTGACCATGATGTGACTAGATACCTCTGATGTCTAAGGGCTGGTTCTCACAGGCTCACATCCCCCCCCCCCCCCCACCGCCACATTGTCCTCCTACAAAGCAGGGTTAAGTGTTTTCCTACCCGATTGAGCCCAGTGCTGCAACTGGACAGGTCACTTTGTACTGTAATGCCTACAGATAAAGATGCCCACTCTGTTCCCCTAACTCTTGACACTGGTCACACCTACCCACTCCTATTTCAGTAGCACCAAGCTCACCGTAGCTGGCTTTAAACATTGAGTTTACATAACCATGGCTGCTGGTTTGGGACAATTAGTTTTGCTACTTCTGTCCTGTGTATACATCTGAGTGGGCTTCCAACTTCTTGGACTCTGCATTTTTTTGGGGGGAGGGTGCAGTCTTGTCTAGCCCAGGCTGACCTGGAACTCACAATGCAATCTCAAGGTGGTCTCGAACTCACAGCGATTCTCTTTCTTCTGCCTCCCAAGTGCTGACATTTTAGAAATGTCATCCAAGGACCGAATAAAAAGACATGAACCTGGCCTATGGGATGTCAGTTCTGAGCTGGTATCTATGGCCCAGTTCCAGCAGCTGAAATGCATTCTGAGTGACCAAGATTTTCCTACCATATCGGGTAAGAAGAGCAAACAAAACATATATCAAATGGGTTTTTAACGTAGCTGTGCTGTTTCTGATTCTCAAACATTTTTATTTAAAACCTGAGACTTGTGAAGACAAGAAGGTCAGACAACTAAAACTGTTCTGCTGCTTGCAAATGAAAGTGTGTCTGCTGAAGAGAACTGTTTTAAGGATGGAAAAAAAAAATCTGGTTTTCCAGACGGTCCTAGATTTCATGTCTTCATTCTCACCTAACTGTTGTAATGTAATGCCATGACCATGACTATTGCTGGCTGATGGGACTAGGCAGCGATGCTGGTGGGAAGGAGGGGCTCGGGGTTTACACCCCTTAGGGGCTGCCGTTCCTGTAAGGCAGGCTGAGCTCCCCAAGCACACGAGCACCTGGGGAGGGCGGGAGGTGGGGCCCTGAGCAAGAACCGAGACGCCGGAGAGCAGCCCCGGACTTCACCAGGGCTGCGAGGGTTCAAAGCTCATCCATTCTATCAGGCTTCTCATGGTTCTGCTCAGGGGGGTTGTGGACTGTTTGTAAGCTGATCTGCGAAGGACTCGGGGTGCTTTGGGACCCAGGCGGTGTGCTGATTCATACCAATGCATACGTGGACTCACACTTACAACTAGGAATAACTTTTAACAACAGAGGAAATAGACGTCATCGTTATCCGAAGTGCTCAGACACCACGCATGTAGCAAAGGACAGACAGCACCCCTGTAATGTGGGTCCCTCTGTGGTGATTTGAATGCAATGGTCCCCGTGTGTACGGAATACTTGGTTCCCAGCTGGTGTCAATTTGGGAAAGTTGTGAGGCCTTTGGGAGGTGAAGCCTTGTTTGCCCAGCCCCAAGCCCAGGAGTCAGAGATTTCCGTTGCGTTACTGTGGAGATGTGACGCCTTTCCCACCCTGACCAACGTCCCCTCAACACTGTAAGCGGAATCAACCCTTTCCTCCCACAAGCTGCTGTGGCCAGCTGTTCTGTCCTGGCAGCAAAAAGGTAGTCGGTCTCTTACGGGAGACCAAGTGGGGGTTTGAGATCTGGGTGAAGGGGAAATGGGAGTGAGTTCAGCCCCAACAGCAGAGGTGTGAAGCACCACAGCAGTCACACCTTCACCCCACGCCTGTACTCTGCAGCTGGGTCCTAAGGGACACTTTGCATTCTGCTCCAATTGGGGAAGACAAAGGACAGGGTGATGTGAAGTTGAAACCATGAATCCCTTCCTTCCTTCTGGCTCACTGACGACAAAAGTCACAATGAAGGCTGCAGCTTGTGAGCATGTCCGTCATGGCCAGCAGGCTCCCTTTGAAGCGGAGAGAGGGTGACCCTCAGGCTTGGAGACTGGGCCAGCAATGGCCCACAGCTGCGACTGAGTAAAAATTATTTCATTTTGGCTTACCTTATACTCGAGTGACATGATGCCTACTATTTAACGTATTTATAAGGGATGGAGACACGGCTTAGCAGTCAGGGCGCTTGCCTGCAAAGCCTAAGGACCCATTTTCAACTCCCCAGATCCCACTTTAAGCCAGATGCACAAGAGATGCAAGCACACAAGGCTGCCCATGCGCACAAGGTGGCGCGTGCATCTGAAGTCTGATTACAGCGGCTGCAGGCCCTGGTGTGCCAATTCTCTCTCTCACACACATCTAAAAACAAACAAACAAACAACAACAAAAAACCAGGTCAGTCTGTTGGGCTTGCCTCAAAAAGAAAAGTATCATCTGGGTGTGGTAGTGTGTGCCAGTAGTTCTGAGTACTAAGGAGGCCGGTGAGAGGAAAATGACTTTTGAGCCAGCCTGGGCTACATAACAAAACATAATGAGACCCTCTCATCTGAAAAAAATAAGGAAAATAAAAAAAACCAGAACGAAGAATGGAAGAAGAAAAGGAGGGAAGGGAAGGGGAAGAAGGAAGGAATTAAGCAAATCATTACGCAGAACCTAGAAGAGGAAAAACAAATTCAAACATGTTTGCTGCCTGTGGGACATGCATATGTATCCAGAGTGTGGGAAACCTCTCAACGCACGCACCCTGTTCTAAACCACAAGGCAAGAAAAACAAACAATGCAGGAAGAAACCAGCAGGGAAACAACGTTAAGAACTAAAAAAAAACAAAAACAAAAAAAACCACAATTCCTTTCTAGTTTTGCTTTACTACATTAGCCTCAAATAAGAAATAAGTGTTTAAATTTAAGTTTAAAATGATCTTTAGAGACGCATTTAATGATCACTCAACTCAAATGATCATTTTGTGTATACAGTTGCCATTTAATAATTACTGATTACTACCTTGTGCATGTTTCCATATTAGACTTTGAGAAGACAGACAGATCATGATCTTCATTTTACACATGGATAAATTGAGGCCAGGGCAGTGAAGTGAGTGCTCTTAGGTGCCAAGGGCTCTAGAGAGTGTGCCATCGTACACAGCAAGGGCATGGTCTAAAAACAGAGTGTGGAAGCCCGGACTGTTTTTAATCATTTTTACCTGCCCATCAACATGCCAGAAATCAATAGGGACAGAAAAAGAGGAACGAAGACACAGCTTCTAGACTCCCTGAAGAGATGGAGGAAGTAAATGATGTGGTGTCAGGAGTGGGGGCACGCCCCTGTGATCCAAGCACTCAGAAGGCAGAAAAATGGCTGAGATTCTAGGCTGCACGGCAGGACCCTCTTTCAAAACCAGGGCTGGAGATAGGTCTCAGCAGTTAGGGCTGCAAAGTCTAATGACACCCGGATTCAATTCCCTAGTACCCCCATAAAGCCAGATGCACAAAGTGGTCCATGAATCTGGAGTTCATTTGCAATGGCTGGAGGCCCTGATGTGCCCATTCTCTCTGCTTGCAAATACATAAATAAAAATATTTAAAAAGAACCAAAGCAAAAAAGAAAAAAAAATAGGAAGGGTTTAGGTCAAAAGTTAGTTTTCCAGAGTGCATACCCTTGTCCCTGGCCTGCCATACCAATCCCCGAGCTAGGGGACATGTCCTCAAGTCACAGCCATATCCCCTTCTCCCACAGCACTTGCCCAGGCCTCTGCGAGGAAACAGCCAGCAACAAGCAGAACCAGGCGCACAGTGGGCCAAGGACAGCTCATATCATAGAGTCGTAATGCAAGAGAAAAGCTACTCTATTGTTTAACATTCCAAAACCAAACAAGAACCTATCAAATGACTGGGAAAGCCCAGTCTCCCCTGTTGGTAGCTGCCCACGATTTTATCTTCTTTCCTTATCTTAGACTCAGCACCCTAGCCTTAATAAGGCCAGGATGAAAAATGTGTAGAGAAACAGAGAAACAGGCTGACTGACTTCCTCACTGTGCTCTGTGGAGGGTTTTCTTCTTTATGCAAGAGGAAAACAAGGGCAACGTGAACAGGAAACCAAGTGGACCTGGGTTCAGTTCCCTTAATAGAAATCCCAGTTTACGAAAAGCAACAGGATAGAAAAATCAGTACAGTGATCGTATGAGCTGGGCCGCTGGGGGACTGAGACTCCTGACACCCTTGTTGACAAACATGCCCCACACATTTGATGTATAAAAAATAAAATTAAGCTGGGCATGGTGGCACACGCCTTTAATCCCAGCACTCGGGAGGCAGAGGTAGGAGGATCACCGTGAGTTTGAGGCCACCCTGAGACTACACAGTGAAATCCAAGTCAGCCTGACCTAGAATGAGACCTGACCTTGAAAAAACGAAAAAAAACAACAAACAATGAAAGTGAGACACAAGGAGCCAGGTGTGGTGGTGCATTTCTTTAATCCCAGCACTCGGGAGGCAGAGGTAGGAGGATTGCCATGAGTTCGAGGCCACCCTGAGACTCCATAGTGAATTCCAGGTCAGCCTGGGCCAGGGTGAGACCCTACCTCAAAAAACTATAAAAGAAAAAAAAAAAAGTGAGACACATGACATGGATCTTACAGAAAAGCACACCAGCAATGTCCAGTGGACAGAAAAGCAGAGGTAATTGGGCCTGGAGAGAGATGGATGAACCATTTCTGTTAGAGCTTGGATCTACTCCATGGCCTCAAAGTGAGCAAAACGTACAGCTGTTACGATTCTGACATAAAATTACTACAGATAAAACATTAAACTGCTATTTTTAAGTAATGATTAAAGTACCTGTTAGACCCTGACCCTAAAATAAATCCCTCTTTCTCCAAATGGCCCAGGCACTGCTTCCTTCCTGAAGTGCTTTCCTGTGTCACCACATGGGCTGTTGATGCCAGTCAGAAAACACATGTTCCCTGACCTGCTTCACCAGGGCCAACCCTCATGGGGAGAGATCTGTGCTAACAAGTTCCCTTAGTGACTCTGATGTTCAAAATCAAGTGTGAGTCCATGGGCATCGGGAACCGCAACAGATAGGGAGGGAGGCTTGGCCACCTCCTCACTAGTCTTGGATGCTCCAGGCGAGCTTTTATATTTATCATTCAGTCAGTCATCTGCACCTGCCTGCATGCATTTTTTATTTTACATTGCTGAGCCCAGGGCCTGGTGCAGCCAAGGCAAATACTCCATCACTGAGCACCCTTCCAGCACCAGATTTAGTCTCTGATTTTGTTGTTGCTGTTGTTTGGTTCTTTTGAGGCAGAGTCTCACTCTAGCACAGGCTGACTTGGAATTAACTCTGTAGTCTCAGGGTGGCCTTGCACTCAAAGCGACCCTGCTACCTCTGCCTCCCGAGGGCTGGGATTAAAGGCGTGCGCCACCACGCCCCGCTCTGGTGGGTTTTGCTGGTCAGGCTCTCTAGGATCTTGCTGATGTTTTCTAATTCAGGGGAGGGGCAACCTTGGAAGCAGTAGCAGCAAGCCCTGTCTCTTCCATGGCTGGTTATGCCAGCACCCAGACAACCGCCAGCTCTCTGGCCCCACCTCGAGAGACTGGTCTACTCCCCACACAATAGCTGTGGCTGGGCACTTCCTGGGCATGCTGTTACTGCACCTAGAGGTCCTCACACTAGCCATGCAGCTCAGGAGGCCAGCATCAGTAGCTTGTCCTACTTCCTGGCTCTGCCCTGGGACTCTCTTCCCGGTCTGTACATGACAGCGGATGGGTTCTGATGAGAAAGGACACTGTGATTTAATGGGCACGCCCATCTGTTGAGCAATTTTTCTGGGAAACAAACGGACCGAGCCATTTGTTGTGATCACACTGCCGTCGATCCGGCCTCACGTCAGAGGTTAACTGGGCAGAAGTAACGTGAGTGGCTCCTGTCAGCTGCAAGAACTCGCGGCCTGCGCTCTACACACCTTGTATTTCTGGGACTTCCCCAGCACGTTGGCCAACGAGAACATGAGAGAGTGATCATTAGGAATCAATTCCAGTGCCTCTCTTCCAACAGCTTCAGCCTGGGCTAGATTACCTGGAGGTGGGGAAAAATGGGAACAAAAAAAAAAAAAAAGTGCTAATGTTGTAGTTGCGTTTTAATTTCTCTCTAGCATTAATAGGTTTACATACGTTATACATGACTCTGAGAACGCTGCTTGGAAAAATCCATGCTGAGTGTCCAAGACGCGTGAACGTGCACACGCGCAGCCTTGGGAACTCAGCAAAAACCTGACAGGATATGCAAACACCTTTTGATTAAACGTTATAAAACCTAGTTTCAACCCCTGCCCCCCACCGCACAAGTTATACCCAACCCCAGAAAACAAGCCTCTAAATTAAGAGCATTATAGCAACACTTTAACTTCCGAATAAACGAGCACCTGTTCTTGGAGGTGGCTTGCTACCTTTAAATTCTATTTACCATGGTATCTTAAAGGATGGATACATTTTTTTCTAAAAACTTAAAGAAATATTTTTTTAATTTTAAAAAGAGGGTGAGGGCTTGAGGTGTAGCTCACTTGGTATACGTCTGCCCAGCATGTGCAAGGCTGTGGGAGTGATTCCTAAGACTGGGGAAGGGGAGGAAGGGAAGAAGAACCCCCCCCCCAACTGGTTGAATCGGCTGAGAAAGCAGACCATCAATCAAACCATTAGCTTCATCTTAGTACGAATCGGTTGCTCTTAGTGTGGATGCAAGGGCGTCTCCTGAGTGTGCAGCCCGTGAATCTGGGAGCAGGGACCTGCTCCGCCCCGTCAACTCAGAAGCCACTGATGCTCATGCACGCGTGCGTGGTCCAGCGTGCTGGGTGAGCGGTGTGGTTAGAGGACAGGCTTCAGAATAAATGAGACACGACCATACCCTACCACCAAAACGCAACACCGATTCCAGTGGGAGGATGATGTTCATGAACATTATATTCCAATGTGTCAAAGAAAACCATTTTCTAAAAAAATAAAATGGACATGTCTGTAATACATGTGAGCCCACAGTTAGGCTGTGATGTGGGCTGGGGATGGCTTCCTCCCCACCCTCAGCCTCTCTTCACACCTGTGTTGTCCAGGAGGATGATCATGTTGTTCCAGGCCAGGCTGTGCTCCGGCTTCAGCATGGTGGCATTCCTCCACGCGCTCAACGCGGCCACATGGCGGTTTAGGTCTGCATACTTTAAAACAAAGCAAATCCCCCACCCCCAGTCAGTATTTCAACCTTTCTGCTTCTTTTCCTAAGACATTACCAACAAATGACCCCACAAAAACCACATACCCTGTATTTCTAGAGCTTCTGATTTGTTCCTAACAAACTCACTCACATTTCAAAACCACTCCGCTGTGGTGGATATAACTATATTCCCCGTTTTACACATGTAGCAACTAAAACAACAGGGAAATTAGTAATTTGCTCAGAGTCACTCATCTAGAAATGGAAGACCAGGGATTAAAATCAGTTGGTGGAGGTCCTGAGCCTGAGAGGTCTGAACTGTGTAACCTACTTTGGGTGAGTTCAGGTACTAAAGCAGACTTCAGATTCCTAAGAACACACTGCTCCTTCCTCCTGGAAGACCTCCACAGTCCATCCTTAATCAAGTGTTATTCGGAACAGTAAACGAATATTCTATGTGATGAGAAAGCTGTGTGTGTCCAATTCACTTGTGAAGAATGATCTAGGGGCCTCTCTCTGTCTATACCTAAACGCACTATGAAAATACAAGCCTTTCAGGTGTACTCTGTAACCTTCCTGGAAGACTCCTAGGGTCATGTAGAATCCCCAGAGAATCTAGAACCTGCCTGCCTTGTTTAGGAAGGAGATACCTATCTGTTGCTTTCTTTTGAGAGGAAATTTCACTTGCCATCAATAACAATATAAAGTGGCTGGCTCTAATCTGCATAGTTAAGAAAAGCCAGAGAAACAGATAAAGGATTCCTCAGCAGGCAAGTTTTTGGCTCTCTTGAACCCAATTCTAGGGCACGTTTCATCTGAATGTTCTCGATCCTTTACCCTCGGCTAAAAGTTCAAATGACATGAATTTATCAGAGCGTGAGGCTATTATTTCCTTCCTTCCTGCCAGGCATGTTTCTCCTTAGACAACAGAAATATTTTGCTTTTTGTCCCGTGACTTGCACAACAAAAAGCGTATTCTGAAAGGAAAGAGTTTAATGAATTATGAAAACATTTACAGGCATCCTTTTGCTAAAGGATTTCTCACATGATAAGGAAAATCAAGTTATAATGTTTTACCATTTCAAATAAAAATATAGGGCTGGAGAGATGGCCCAGCGGTTAAGCGCTTGCCTGTGAAGCCTAAGGACCCCGGTTTGAGGCTCAGTTCCCCAGGTCCCACGTTAGCCAGATGCACAAGGGGGCGCACGCGTCTGAAGTTCGTTTGCAGAGGCTGGAAGCCCTGGCGCACCCATTCTCTCTCTCTCCCTCTATCTGTCTTTCTCTTTGTGTCTGTTGCTCTCAAATAAATAAATAAATAATTTAAAAAAAACTTTAAAAAAATATATAGTTTAAAATATAAAAGTTTGGGTTTCTTAAGTCTACCAGCATTCAGTTGTCTCTATTGGATGTCTCAGTGATTTTTCAAGTCATATCTCTCCAGCAAGTGATATACATTTCAGTCATCCATCAGATGGAATCCATGGTGGCACTCTTAACTTCATTTAAAAACACGGCAAAATTCTTCACGTATTTTTCTGTGTATTACTACAATTGCTTCGTTGTTACTATTGATTGACGGTAGAATCGGGCAACAGACTTTCATTTCATCTCCACATTTACCTTCTTATATACAACCACTTCAAAGAAGCAGTGAGAAACAGCGATTTACAGATAGCAAAAAGCAGTCAGGTAACATACATGTTATTCACCTTTATTGAGCTCTGGGATGCTGGAGTGAGTAGTCTGCAAACTACATTTCCCAGGCTCCTCTGCCACTCGATTTTTTGTTACATCTCTGCCACAGATATCATAAGCCTAAGATGAAGGGGGGCAGTGGACCCTTCTCTTCCCCTGGCTGTTTCAGAAGTGGCTCGGTCCCCCCTTCCAGTCTCGGGGTTGGAAGCAGTGGTCCTTCCACTGTGACCTCAGCTGTTAAGGTGCGGTGTTCTGAGTCCTTTCTCTTTCTCTCATGTGCTTCCCCAAACCTATGTGTTTCTTTAGTTATTAATCTCTATACTAATATCACTTTTTCTTTTTTGTTCTCAACATTCTGATTAATTCCCTGTGCTAACCCTTCTCTGTTTAAAATAACCATCACGTTTTCCCTTTTCCAGGTCGCATCATGACTGATCTAGATGACTGGCTTCTGCACCATGAATCACCTCACGCAGCAATATCTGCGGCCACTCTTACTGTACATCTCCAGGATCAGCAATATGTCCTCAATAATCCAACTCTTCCTCATTTCCTATTCCATGAGAGAACTGAATTATATCCCCTTCTTATCGGGGTCCAGAAATCAAAGCAGATCTCTGTCTCTCATTATAAAAATGTGACTTCTAAAAGAGACACCTTGAAGTTATCAAGTTCCTATTTGCTGACTTATATATAAATGGGTTGGTTGAGCTGTTAAAGATTAAGCCCTTAATGCTTTCAAGCTGTCAAGCGGGCAAACGCAGGATAATTAAACCACAACGGAGGCCTTACATGAGCAGGACCCGAGCACAAGGAACTCCGTCTCGGGGCGAGATAACCAGTAAACAATGGCCAGGTCTCCACTGGTTCCGTGCTATGGACACTGTTCTCGGGGAAAACGTAATGAGTCCCAAGACTACCGCACGGAACACGAGCTCGGGTCTTTCCTGCGCTCGTCTCTCTGGATGTGACTCCTCTAGGGGCTCATTTAGCATAGACTCTGCTTTCCAAATCCTGGGCAACAGCAGTGACAGGCAGCTAGTAGGGAGGAAGGGAAGATTCCAGAAGAGCTTTAAAGGAGGCCACACACACACACCGTGTGTGTGTGTGTGTGTGTGTGTGTGTGTGTGTGTGTGTGTGTGTGTCAGGAAGCTGCAGGCAGACATGCTAGCTTTGCCAGAAATAACCTAAAAGGAGCTACTTCCAGAAGGGAAAGAGAAACAGGAACAAACGGATTCATAGGGATGCCAGGTCTAGTATGTCATTCAAATGCGTGTTTAAGAGACCCGCTACACAGAAACCCTGCCCCCACCCCATGCATAGGAAGTCAGGCGTCATAGCATGTTCGTTCTCCTCCTCCTCCTCCACTCAGCCTGGTCTCACTTGGTTAACTTCTGCGGGCATGGGCCCTGTATGGTATGTGCCTGCGTGCTCTGGTCTCTAGTGACATCATTATGAGGTTTGACTGTGCCCCCCACCAATCCTCACACCCCCATTATCCCTGGAAAAGATTTAGATTTTCTTCAATCTTCTTGTTTCATAGAGAAAGCAGATTCAGTGTGTTTAGATCATAAACCATGAATTTTGAAATATAAAATAACACAAAAATGCACGTGAGGTCCCAGCTCCTAGCCAGCTGATGATGGACACCAGGAATATCATGCCCTTTGGGAAGTAATTCCCCTTCCTGACACTGTAGCAGACACCTAGAGATGGTATCTTCTGATGGAAACCTGGTAACTAAAATATATATATAATATATGTACATATATATATATGTATGTATGTATGTATGTATGTATATATATGTATAAAATTTATATATATATATATATATATATATATATATATATATATATATATATTTTTTTTTTTTTTTTTTCCAAGACAGTGTCTTGCTGTAGCCCAGGCTGACCTGGAATTCACTATGTATTTTCAGGATGGCCTTGAGCTCACAGTGATCCTCCTACCTCTGCCTCATAAGTGCGGGGACTAAAGGTGTGCACCACCATGCCCGCCATATTTTGTATTGTTTTTTTTTTTATGAGGCAGGGTCTCACTCTGGCCCAGGCTGAACTGGAATTCACTATGGAGTCTCAGGGTGGCCTCGAACTCATGGCAATCCTCCTACCTCTGCCTCCTCTGTACTGGGATTAAAGGCATGTGCCACCACACCCAGATCATTTTTTTTTTAATAAAAAAAAAAATTTGTATGAGCATTATTCACCCACTTAAAGTGACTTCTGCAGGCTGGGAAAGGCCAGTCTGTTCTGTTCATCAGCCACGTCTCTCCACACTGCTTCTTCCACTCTAAATCTACCTGCACAATCATGGCTACTAGTCCAGAAACAAACTTGGTAAGACCAAAGTCATTCACATCATGGCAAAACAGGAAGCCTGTGTTTGCTATAAAAAAACAAACAAACACATAATCCTTTCAAGCTGCTCTCCCTCCACAGGCCCTTCTTCTCCCAGACAACCCTTAGTTCCAAGTTCAGACACTAATGCTTCCGGGATGCAAGATCAGTGAGGTGGTATTTTCTACTATTTGAACTCAGATGTTCTGTGCAGAGTCTGAATTCCTGTATCTCTGATGGGGTGGGGGTCATATGGATGAATAGACAGTGTGGGGAACTCCTGGTTTTGATCACACAAGGCTTCCACTGAATACAGATGCTTCAAGCATTTCCTACAAACCTTGGACACTATCCTACTTTTGAGGCTAAAAGCTAGGTAAAATTTGGAAAAGTCATATACACTCCTTTTAAAAACCTCATCACATGCATTTATTCCAGTTTGTCTCAGATGAACCAGAAGAGGTCCCTGTGGCAATTTCACCTAATAAATCTAAAGACACTGGGAACACATATCCAGCCTCTTGAATCCAAATTAAAGAGTTGGCTGAGGGGAAGACACACTCCTGTCTACGGAATGTTGCTACTTGTGCCACATTTTCTTTGTCAAGAAAATCAAGAGCCATCAGCTCTTTGTAAATACTCTGTCAATAGCCAAAACCACAGAGCTGCTTTGGAACACCTCATTTTCTATTTCCATTAAGTTAACAGCAAAGTCCTTTCAAATCTGCGCCCTAACTTCCCAAGCTCGCTTTTGAGGAAGAACCCCCCCCCCCCCACCTTACGAAGGAAGAGACCTGCTCCCCTGAGGGCAGAGAACGAGGAAGCTCAGAAACCAGCTACAGGTTTGGTTTCTCTTCAATTCAGGTTTCAAAAACAGAAATGGATGTTTATCAGGAAGTAAGCTTTAGAGTTCTGTTTTCTAGGGCAGAAATATTTTCATTTATTCTATTGTTTAACCTTTGCCTTAGAGATTTATTAAACAACTTGACTCTCACTAATTAGGGCTTCAACACCACATACAGGGACATCAAAAGAGCTACCTTGAAATGAGATAGATGTGAAAGAATTTCATAATATGCCCAGTGCTAGATAGACTAGCGACGCCGTTTTATTTTAACTAAAAGAAAACCCGGGGCTCCCTATCCTTACCAGCCGCCCGAGGTTGTAGTAACAGTCTGGGTATTTCTTCCTGTGTTTAATTGCTGTCCTGTAACTTTGCTCGGCTGCCTGAAACCGTTTCAGGCTATTCTGCACTATGCCAAGATTCATCCACGCAGCTGCAAAGTCTGGCCTGGAAGAGCATTTTTAATTAAAAAAAAAAAAGCAAGAAAAAGAAAGGGTTAGATGACCATCCAATGCATCAACTGTGTCCTTTGTCCCCGGCAGAATTATGAAAACAATGCTTACTGTATTTGGACAGCCAGAGACAGCAGCTCCTCAGCTTCTTGTAGCTCATTCCTTTCTTTTAAGATATTTCCCAGATTATTCATAGCATGGACATACTTGGGATTTAATCTGGAAGTTGAGAGAATAACCAAATCAGCGGTTACGTCTTCACCAAACACGGAGGACTCATCAGAGAGACCTCAAAGGTGAGGTCTTTCAAGGGACAGGCCTGTGTGTGTGTGGCAGTTGAAAGGTAAAATGTCTCCCAGAGCCTTGTGTGTTCTGGATACTTAGTATTCAGCTAGTGGCAAGTTGGGAAGGTTGTGGGGCCTTTGGGAGATGGGGCCTTGCTGGAGGAGGGGTATCCCTGGGGGCAGGCTTTGGGGTGATATGGCCCAGCTGCAAGCCCAGGGCAAGGACAACTTCCTTCATGCTGCCGTGGAGATGTGACCGGGGCTTCCTGCTCAGGCCTGTCATGCTTTCCCTGCCGGGATGGAACTTGCTCCTGCAAATGGGAACCAGAATAAATCCTTTCCTTCCAGAGCTGCTCCTGGTTGGGTGTTTTGTTCCAGCAAAGAGATAGTAGCTGCTACAATCTGGGATCCTAGACGCCCATGTTCCCAATACCCGGCAATACCAGCGTTCTCAGTACCTGACTGCTTCCCGGTAGTGTCTGATGGCTGCTGTCTGGTTGCCTTGATCAGCCAGATTCTTGCCAATATTGTAGTGAACCTGAAAACACAGGTAACAGTTTGGCCATCAGTGTACAGACTTCCTTGTTCAGGGCTGGACACCTATCACATCTTCTGACTGAAGACAAAAATAGAAAGAGCTTAAATTAAAAAAAAAAAAAATCACCCACCAGATCATTTGTGAAAACCATTGTAGTGGTTTGCTTCAGGTGTCCCCCATAAACTTAGGTGTTCTGAATGCTAGGTTCCCAGCTGATGGAGATTTGGGAAATAACGCCTCCTGGAAGCAGTGTATTGTTGGGGAGCCAGCTTATGGGTGTTATAGCCAGCTCCCCCTTGCCAGTGTTCGGCACACTTTCCTGTTGCTGTTGTCCACCTTATGTTGGCCAAGAGGGTGATGTCCACCCTCTGCTCATACCATCGCTTTCCCCTGCCATCATGGAGCGTCCCCTTGAGTCTGTAAACCAAAATAAACCTTTTTCCCCCCTCAAGCTAATCTTGGCCAGGTGTTTTCTGCCAGCAATGCAAACCTGACTACAACAACCATTTTTTGGGTAGGGGAGGGAATGCTTGCTATAAGAAGGTATCAGAAAAGGCTAGAAAAAAATGGGGGGGGGGGGGAGTAGCTATGGCAATGAAGTCCAACAGAAGGAAACAAGACCACAGAACTTGGTAGAGGAAATGGGAAAACCCTTAAGTTAGGCTGTTCTCACTGCTGCCCCTCAACCTCCTTTCCTCTCTCACTCTCCTTCTTAGATCTAACAAGACAACCGGTCCCAAACCTAGGAGAAACAACAATGATTCTGTCTGCTGTTCTTTCCCAAGACCAACCCTTCTTTGTATGACATCTTCCTTTGGTGGCATTACGTGCATTTAGTTCTTACCCGTTAAAGGAGGAATGTTTATGTCACTCCCCACCCCAAATTCCTGTGTCAAAAATCCAAACTCCTAACACAATGGTAATAGAAGGTAGGTGAGACCCTTACAGATGCAATCAGTGCCCTTGTAAAAGGGACCCAAAGGCCCCTTCTTTCTTCTACATGGGGCCACAGTGAGGAGATGGCTGTCCTTGAGCTGGAAGAAGGTCCTCACTACCAGGCACCATACTTGCTGGCACCTTCACTGTGGGCTCTCTAATCCATGGACCTGTAAGAATTGTTTTTTGGGGTGTGCATGTGTATGGATATACATATATGTTCAGGTGCTCTGTGTGTGTTGAGGCCAGGATTTACACTGGGGAGAGGGCTCCCTCAATTTTACTCCATCTTATTTTTTTTAAAATAAGGTCTCTTGTCAAACCTAGAACTCACCAATTTGGCTAATCTAGCTATCCGGTGAGCTCCAAGGATCCTCCTGTCTCTATTTGCCCAGTGCTGAGACTAAATGTGGGCATCGCCATGCCCAGAATTTTACGTAAGTGATAGGGATCTGAACTCAGGTCTTCATGCTTCAAGCTTTATGCTAAAGCACCAGTGCTTTACCCATTAAGCCACCTCTCCAGATGCAGTACTTGTTAAGCCCCAGTCCACGGTATTCCGTACACAATGATGATGCCCAGTGAGAACTGCTCTCCCCCATCCTCTAAGTCACCAGGGATGGCCACTGAGCCAGCACTTGGGGACAATATGATGGATCCCTGACTCTCGAAGCCCCTGATTAATGACCAAGCCACCAACTGAGAATCCGGGTCACTGTACAGGGCGGCAAGGACTCTGGAGGAAACGGGCGTCCTGGCTTCAGGAAGCCCAGGAGGGGTCCTGCAGAAGGGACTTCCTGGCTGAGATCTGGGGTGGCTCCCAGGCCAAGAGCTTGCTGTGAAAAGCACCCTGGGCAGGGGAGGCATCAAGGATGGGGTCCAGGGCAGGGCAGGAGCACAGGATGGCTAGTCACGAGGAGGAGCCACAACAACAGGTTGGTAGGTCACTGCCCGAGAGCATCGGAGGGCCAGCGTGGGTCTGTAAGTCTTGGGGTGTGCTTGGACCGCTGTGATAAGGTTAGGAGAACTTCCATTCTCAATACTCAAGTCTCAGCTTCAGGTAAGAGTGAGGCAGGTCCCACCTGGAGGTGCAGAGGGAGAGGCTGTTCCAGGCTCGCTTCCATTTGTGTCTTTGGGCGTCTGGTGACCTTTAGCTCCCAGGAGGGTCTTTGCTGCTGCCCTCACGTGGGTCTCTCTTCTTGGAGTCTGCCCTCCTCTTTGATTAGGATTAAGAGCCGAGGCCCCCACTACAGTGTAACCTATCCCATGGACGGGGCCCAGTCCAGCCTGACTGGCACTTCAGAGGAGGAGATAGCTTGGATGCTGAGAAACAGGGCTGCACACAGGGAAGATTCCACTGCCACACCAGGATAGAGGCCTCGGAATAAAGAGACCCTCTGACAGCTTGACCTTAGGCTCCTGGGTTTCCAACACTGTCGAGGCCCCACAGACTTGGCCGTGGCAACCCAAGAACACTAATAAATCTTGTAACAGCAACTGCTTAACCACATGCAAGCAACAGTATCTCCAAAGGGGCTGCTTCCAAACCAGCCCCCATTACCGACCTTAGCCCTTGTGGAAGGTGCAAAGCAGTGTGACATTCTGAAAGCACCTACATAACCCAGCCTCATATGCTGTCACTTTTCAAGTCGCTACACTTCTTGGGATTACCTAATCCGATTCAAGAAATCACAAGCCGAGAAGTCGCAGGTGATGCGATATGGCCTCCTGCACCGCACAGGACCCTTTAAACTTCCTGGACCACAGTATTGTCTGTGCATAGGCATTTTCATCTTTTTTAAGAAAAAAATTTAAGTTTTAATTTTTCTTTTTTTTTTTTTTTTTTTTTTTTACAACATAGAGTCTCACTCTAGCCCAGGCTGACCTGGAATTCACTATGTAGTCTCAGGGTGGCCTTGAACTCACAGCAATCCTCCTACCTCTGCCTCCCGAGTGCTGGGATTAAAGGCGCGCGCCACCACGCCCGGCGTATTTTCATCTCTAAATCATAGCCTGGCGGTGGCTCAGTCGGTGCTAGCAGCAGCATGCGCTGTGAAGCGCGCTCTGAGTGGCTCCACATCAGGTCGTCGTGCCCCTCCCCACTGGCTTGGACGTGCGATTTCATCGCATGCACATCACAAACCAAAAGTGAGAGAATGCCGCCCGTGAAGGATGGCCCGGCGGTCCCCAGAACAAATACAGCTTCGCATGCAGACATGACTCCAGCCTCTTCCGCCCCCCCCAAACTCCTGCTGCTTTCCTTTGTTCTGGGAAAATTCTGTTTTCTCCATAAGCTCAGACAAAGGGTTCAGCTGCCCTCTGCAGTGTGCATGGGGCTGTGTTAGACACTCAGAATGCCAGGCCAGAGGCCCAGGAAGAGAGGAGGGGCCAATCTGGAAAACCTCACTGCTGTCACCTGCATGGCATGAGTTTAAAAGACAAAGCCTGGTCCAGGGCTAGTCCTGCATGAAGAACTTGCCAGCTCCCCCATCTTTGGCTTCTGGGGGGGTCTTGTGCGCATAGAAAATGGCTGCCTAGATGGCGAAACAGCAAAACACAAACGTTGACGACTGGCGCCTTGAAGCACTCCGAGAGGAGGAGTGGCTTTCATGTCCGTGGCGTGAAACAGACTGGAAGCGCCTGCCTACTTACCCGTCCCTGCAGCCCGGGGCTTCCCCCAGGTAATGAAGCCACATCCAAGCCGCCACTGCAACCCAGCGACACAACACGTCACGTCACGTCACGTCACGTGAGAACAGTCAGGGCGCCGCACTGACAGGCACCGTGACACTGGCGCTTTACAAATCGGATCGTTTCAAACATTCTGCCAATGCTGGTCATGGAGCTGACCACGGTTCCCACACATACAAATTCTCTAACTACCCTTAGGGAAAGGCCTCTTGATGACATACAATCCTTTTCATTGTCCAAAGGACGTAAAACCGCATCACAGGGCTGATGTTCAGCACAACCTATGTCTGGGCTTGAAACACTCAAAGTGACGGCCAACACATTCACCACTGTGACCCTCACTCACCGTAGGCTTGGTGCATTCAACTTCCCTCTGGCCAGATTCAGTCACTAGTATTAAGTGCTGACCATATATATGCAAAGCACCGTGAGTAGTTTCAACGCAGGCCAGGCACCAACACCACCTAGACTGGCACCCCAGTCCTTCAGTCCGACGAGTGTGAGTTGATGCATCTGAGCCTAGATTACAGCCATGTGCCAACTGCTTGCTTAGTATTCAGTACTAGCGTAGCACGTGTGCCTTTGACCGGGATCGAAGGAGACAGTGGTTCTCTAGCCGAGATCTCTTCCTTGAAGTCGACCCAGCGTTTCTTTCTGGAAAGTTTTGACACTTCAGTGTCTGGTGGAAAGCTCAAAACAAAACCAAAAGACCCCTCCATCTAGCTTCAATTAAATGGCATCACTGAAAACAGTTGTCAGAAAAGGACAACTACAAGTGGCACTATTTAGACGATGTGGTCTTTACGTATGCTGTAAGTTAAAAGGATGTGGCGGGGCTGGAGAGATGGCTTAGTGGTTAAGTGCTTGCCTGTGAAGCCTAAGGACCCTGGTTCGAGCCCAGATTCCCCAGGAGCCACGTTAGCCAGATGCACAAAGGGGAGCACGCATCTGGAGTTCATTTGCAGTGGCTGGAGGCCCTTGTGTGCCCATTCTCTCTCTCTCTCCCTCTTTCTCTCTGTCTGTCACTCTCAAATAAATAAATAAAAATGAACAAAAAATTTTTAAAGGTGGTTTGAATCAGGTGTCCACCATAAACTTAGGTGTTCTGGATGCTAATTTCCCCAGCTGATGGCAATTGGAAATTAAAGCCTCCTGGAGGTGGTGTATTATTGGGGGTGGGCTTATGGGTGTTACAGCCAGTTTCCCCTTGCCAGTGTTTGGCACACTCTCCTGTTGCTATGGTCCACCTTGTATTGGCCAGGGGGTGATGTCCACCCTCTGCTCATGTTATTGTTTTCCCCTGCCATCGTGGAGCTTCCCCTCGACCCTGTAAGCCAAAATAAACCTCGTTTTCCTAGAAGCTTCTCTTGGCTGAGTGATTTCTACCAGCAATGTGAACCAGCATGTAGCTCCTAACATGTGCGTGTCCATGTGTGTGCCTGTCTTCCAGCTTGTTGTGGCTGCAGTCACGTGCCGGGCAGACTGTCAGGCCCAGACAGCATGCACGTGTACCTTCTTTGCCAGCCTCACCTGGACAGAGCTAAAGACAAAACAAGCAAACAAACAAACAAAAAACCCCCACCATGCCAGATTTCTACCCAGCTACCCAAATTACTAACCTAAATAATGTCAGCTTAACTTTCCTATGCCTCAGTTTCTCCCATATGGGGGGGGGGGAAGAAAACAATACCCACTGTCTCTAAAGCCCTTAGCAGGAGGATAATGGAGATTAATCACAGAGCACTGCACAGAGACCGGAGTTCCTCGTGGTGAAGGAGTGTATAAATAGGAGGAGTAATTACTGCTGTTTATGCAGAAAAGTATAAAGAAAGCAAATCTACTAACAGTTAATGAAATTTAATTGCTATTAAAATTTGTTTATGACATAAATTGATGGGTCAGCGGATCAACGATAAATAAAAGTAATTCACTCTCACTTTCTCTTAATTCACAAGCAAGATGTATTAAAACAAGAAAAAGACAAGCATGGGGTCACACCTTTTATATACGTCACTTTAGGGTATGTCAACTCACCTAATTTTTCCTGAAACCACTGCTTCCCTTTAAATGCAGAAAATGTAAATGACAGAACTTCAAAGAGCCACACCCCCTCCTGGAAATCACATTTAAGCATCCTGTGTGGCTCCTGCCCTGTGGACTGACAGAGACGTCTCATAACCCAATGCCTCAAGTACGCAGAACTTCCTTTTTATCGGGCTGCTATTTACTGTGAAACCAAAATAAACGTGAACCTATCAAGGTTGACCTACTATGTGCTCTGTGTCTGGGTACCTTTAGCTCTCATAAGAAACCTAGCAGGTAGGTATTGTCACATTCTTTTTTCTTAATTTTTTTTTTTAAATTTATTTATTTGAGAGCGACAGACACAGAGAGAAAGACAGATAGAGGCAGAGAGAGAGAATGGGCGTGCCAGGGCTTCCAGCCTCTGCAAATGAACTCCAGACGCGTGCGCCCCCTTGTGCATCTGGCTAACGTGGGACCTGGGGAACCGAGCCTCGAACCAGGGTCCTTAGGCTTCACAGGCAAGCGCTTAACCGCTACGCCATCTCTCCAGCCCAATTTTTGTTTTTTAATTTGAGATTGACAGACAGAGCAAGAGGCAGAGAGACAGAGAGAGTGGATGCACCAGGGCCTCGAGCCACTGCAAACGAACTCCAGATGCTTGTGCCACCTTGTGCATCTGGCTTACATGGGTTCTAGGGAATAGAGCCTTAAACCAGGGTCCTTAGGCTTCACAAGAAGCGCTTACCACAAAGCCATCTCTCCAGCCCCTTGTCATATTCTCATAGAAAAGAGTGTTGAGAGTTCAAAGGGTACACCTGACTAAGTGAAAAGCTTGGATTTATCAAAATAAATTTCTAGTAGACTGCTCCAACAAAAATCCTGTCAATTGTAAAGCATAAACACATCCATGCTTATGTAATCCAGCAAAAGCACTCACCAGCACATAATTGAGGCTTTCTGAACCAAACCATTGCCTATTCACAGGTCTTCCCACCTTCATATTATAGCCTGGAGGAAGCTGGCTTCCTTCAGAGTCTGGCTTTTGCAAACTGTGCTCTGAAAGGTTAGAATGAGAGCTTTACCTAACCCCAGCCTGGAGATGTGCTGAGACCACCCCCACCCCTGAGGACGGGTACAACTTTAAGTAACTGGCTTTAGTGATACTGCCTGGATGTAATGATTTCCTTTGAATTACTATGGCTAAGTGAAATTCCAAGAATCATAACAAAATCATCAGAAAAAAAAAATACAACGAAAATCTCGACTCCAGATACTGTCTGATAGCAAGCACTCTGATTCAGCAGGAGGGCTTAAAGGACTGCCTAGGAAGATCTTCTTTTTAATGACACCTGCCAGGCAAGGTACCTTAGCGTTGAGGGGACAAACAGACAGGGCGCTTCGAAAGAGCTGGTCTTCACTCCGCCACTCGCCGCTGCGAATCATGCATCTCACCGCGTTGATGACCAAAATGCCCAGGACGACGGCGGCAACTGGTTTCTTGAGAACAGAGGACATGGTCACTTGTCATTCGTGAGCCACATGCAGTAGCCCCAGCTCTTTCTACGTGGCATTGTTCTGGGTTGGTACCTTTTTCTTGGTGTGTTTGCTTAGGGCTCCAAATCCGAAGGTCAGCAGCACACAGTAGCCAGCACTGGGGAGGTAGAGGACGCGCTCGGCCACCACAAATCCTACCCTGAAGAACAAGTTACTTGCAGGAAGAAATGGGATCACGAGGAATCCCAGGCCCAGAGTAAGGATTCTGGAGGAAGAAGAACAAGTATTTACACATGTGTGTGTGTGTGTACTTGTGTGCATGTAGAAGCAAGAAGTATCAGGTGTCTTTCCTCCAGGACTCTTCACCTTTTAAAGACAGGATCTCTTACTGAGCCTAGAATGTACCCATTCAGTTAAGACTAGCTAGCCACCAAGCCCCAGGGATCCTGATCTTTCTGCCTCCCCAGCAGGCATGTGCCAATATGCCTGGAATTTCCCATGGACTCTGGGGACCTAAACTCAGATCCTTGTACTTGCACCACAAGCAAGCATTTTACCCGCTGAACCATTTCTCCAGCCCCAAAAAAACACGGTTGCTTTTTGACTTCTCATGAAAAGTACCCTAAAGCAACATTACATTAATGACAAAGACCTTGTTTAATGAAATCAAATCAACTAGAAAAAGATACCACCCTCAGCAAACAAACACAAAATCACCAGTAGGAAGGGGTGAACTGGCTGGATGAAGAGGGGCTGGGGACATGGCTCCGTGTTCACGGTACTTGTCAGCTTGCTGGCCTGAGTTTACCTCCCCAGCACTCATACAAAGCCAGACACAAGGTGGCACACGCCATCTGTAACCCCAACACACCTATCTGGGATGTGGAGCCAGGAGAGTCCAGAAGCTCATGGGCCAGCTAGACTCGTGCACAAAGTGATAAAAACAAGGGAGTCCCTGTCTCAAACAGAGTGGAGGGAGACATGACATTGTCCTCAGTCCAACACTCACACACTCTCACACACTCACTCATCCACACATGGATAGATACACACACAATAGAAAAACACATGACTAAGGTAATTTACCTCACTGTAAGGACAAAGGAAGTGGATAGTTCATTTATAAAGATGACATTTGTGAGGTCTTACCAGCTTACCTGTTCCTTGTCATAACCCAACTCATTTAGGTATGATCCCAATTAGTTCAAGGTAGTTTTCATGAAAAAAGTGCCTACCCCTAAACCTAACACGAATAATAATAAATACTGGGCTGGGGAGATGGCTCAGCAGTTGAAAGTGCTTGCTTTCCATGTCTGTTAGCCTGGGTTCAATTCTCCAGTGCCCATGTAAAGCCAGATGGACAAGGCAGCAACACGTGTCTGCAGTTTGTATTCAGTGCCTGGAGGTCCTGGTGCACCCATAGTCCGTTTTTCCTTCTCTCTCTCAAACAAAATAATAATAATAATAATAATAATAATAATAATAATACTGAATGAAGTAGATTGAACGTTATAAAATCTGGGGTTCTGACAAGATGGCTCAGTCAGTAAAGTGTTTGCCTCACAAGCGTGAAGACTTCAGTTCGAGCCTCTGAACCTACACAAAAATGCCAGGTGTGGAGGCACGTGCTTGTCATCCGAGCACTGTTGAGGCAGAGACACGAGGATCCCCAGGACTTGCTGGCCAGCTAGTCTAGCCTAATTGGTGAGCCCTAGGTCAATGGAAAATAAAAGGTGTATGGTATTCTTACTGATGACACCTGAGGTTGTCCTGTGGCTTACACGCACACGCACACGCACACGCACAGTCACCCGCATACACGTGTACACCCACACCCGCATACACACTGAAAGTCTGCAGGACACTGGCATCAGTTTTTGCTGCCGTATCGCTACAAGCCAAGCGTGGAAACGCTGTAGCCTTAGCAGGCCATTCTCTGAGTCCCTCAGGACGCAAGGGGACGGACCAGGGAGCCACACCAAACTCGGTGACTTTCCAGGACCCTGTGCCTACGGTAAACGTTTCCCGGGACTAGGTTAGAATCACCAGCTCATTTGAGATGAGAAGTCAAGCTGGAGCATTCCTTCCTTTTGAGAACTTAACACCTCCATGAACTCCTGAGCTTTGTGGAAAACACCCTGAGCAGTTTTCATTTCCACGAGATATGTCTGTTTTCCATAATTACTTTTTCCCATAACCTACTTAAAAAACTTTGTTTTCTGTGGCGAAAGCACAGCGTCTCTTCGGAGGGGCGCTGGGAGCGCAACTCGCCACAGCATTCACGGGGGCGGCTTTGGAGGAGAATTGAAAAGGAACGGGCACAATGCACTTCAATTACAGTCTCTGTTCTGACCAGAAATTACTCTCGACCACCTGCAGCGAAAAGGCTCACCCGGGGCTTCGTGGGGGGGGGGGGGGAAACGTGTGGCAGTCATCTGTACCCCTCTTCCAACCTCCCTTCCCACTAGTTGAAGCCAGGCACGGACTCACAGTGGATGAACTCACCCTCATCACTAATATGCATTCAGAACGAATGTCCTTAGACGTCCTGTGCACAAAAAGTGGTCAGTGCCGGAGCTGGCCAAACACTTCAGCTTCCTCCCAGAATGGGAGTTAAAAATTCTGTGCCATCTCTTACCTTCTCTTGCTGCTGTCTTCTGAGCACAGGGCTTGGCATATGAGGCCCATTAGGCAGAGCCAAAGTGCTGCTAGAGCAATTACCCTCCAGTCACCAACCGACTTAATGAGAGGGATACAGCCCATTGACCAATCAAAACACAGCCACCAGGGACACAGCAGCAGCCAGGCATTCAATGAATAGTAGTAATTATAGTTTATGGCCTGTCAGTCAAAAGGAAAACAAACACTTACTTGATACTGAACTTGAAAGAACATATATACATATATTTAAGCCTAACTTCATTTTTTTTTTTTTTGAGGCACTCATAGGCTTCTATGCAAGGATCACAGTTGTGTAAAAATAAAATGTTATCTGTTTGTATTTGGGACTTGGGTTTGTAGTCTATAATTTATTAAATTCATTCATATTTTAACACACACACACACACACACACACACACAAAATACAGCCAAGCCACCAGAAAGAGCAAGTGTGCTTTCTATATTTCTGGGCAGGCTAGGATTCACTTACTTAGGTGATACCTAGACCATGTGACCAGGGAATTTAAGTCCCAGAGTCTCACCGTGTGAGAACATGGCCGCACCCCCGGGTATCGTATTGGTTTCTATGAAGTGCACATCTAAGAATCTGAAGCCCGATAACCTTGTCATTAGAAAGAAAAGCAAAACCAAATGAATGAGAGTCTCGACGCTGCTTTATTCTTACAGTACCATGACACCATTGTCATTATAGTGCCTTATCCCAGCCACATCAACTTTTCTGCCAGTGAAAGTAATGGGCTTGGGGAACACCTTAGCCAGATGTGCAAGGATCCTGAGGGTAGAAAGAACCACCCTTCCTCACTCTCCTTAGGAAGGAAATACAGTCATGCCTCTATGAGGCTGTATCTACAGACTTAAAACTATTTGGAAAAATTCCACAAAGTTCCAAAAGGCAAAACTTAGATGTGCTTTGTACTGAGTAGTACTTCACTGAATCATACCTGAATGAAGTGATGCAGGGGACTGTGCTACTAAGTACAGACATAAGCTAATGATCCTTTTCCGCATACAGGAGGAAGTGTGCGGGTCACATGCAAACACTCTGCTCTTATATAAAGAACTTCAGCACCCTTGGATTTTGGTATTGGGAAGGGGTTCCCAGAACCAATTCCCCATGGACATCAAGAGCTGACTGTAGGACTGGAGGGATGGCTTAGCGGTTAAGCACTTGCCTGTGAAACCCAAGGACCCCAGTTCAAGGCTTGATTCCCCAGGACCCACATACGCCAGATGCACAAGGGGGTGCACACATCTGGAGCTCGTTTGCAGTGGCCGGAGGCCCTGGCACACCCATTCTCTCTCTCTCTCTCTGCCTCTTTCTCTCTCTTTCTGTCGCTCTCAAATAAGTAAATAAAAATGAACAACAACAAAAGAGATGACTGTACACGAAGCCAATACATACTCCCCAACACCTAATAACAAGTTGGTTTCATCCTACATTATCTTTAGCAATAGCAAAACACCACATGTGTCCATTTGTTAGGGATTTTGTGAGTGTGGTCCAGACTGAGTTGGGGGTGGGGGTGGGGAGAAGTATCTGGGACCTAGGAGAGAAAGAACGTAACGCTCAGGGTTGCCCCGGGCTCATCACTTACCCTAACCAACACGCTGTCAGCGAAGGAGGCCGGGTTGTCCACCTCGGTAAACGCCGGCGGGCCCGTACCCATGATTCTCCAGCGCACGTAGAGCATCCCGACTCCTCCGGCGGTGAGCAGGGCCATGCGGAAGAGGAGGCCCCCGTTTCTGAGCACACCGATGTTCTGAGAGGACAGCGCAAAGGTTTTCACCTGGTGAAAGCTGTGGCCAGGTGTGGCAGCACACACCTGTCATCTCCACTACTTTGCTCAAAGCCTGCTTGGGCTACATAAAACTGACTTTTAAGGCTACCCCAGGCAGCTCAGTAAAACTCTGTCTCAAAATACAAATTTATGAAAGGACAAGGGGGCTGGGGAAGATGGATCAGCAGTTAAAGGCATTTTATTGGAAGCCTGTGGCCCCAGTTCAATTCCCCGGCTCCCATGAGAAGCTACATGGAAAGTGGTGCACACGTCTGTGATTCGGATGTACTAATGACAACGGGAGGTGGAACCAGGAGAACCTGAAAGCTTGTGGGCCAGCTAGACTGGCGCACATACACGGAAACTGCTAGAAACAAGGTAACAGCAAGGGGGACCCGGTCTCGAGCAGGGAAAAGGGAAAGGACAAACACCCTGACGTTGTCCTCAGACCTCCACACATACGCTGTGGTATATACGCTAAACACACCCCCACCATAAATATTCATCCATCCGTACAGACATGCACACACAATTAAAACCAAAACTACAGCTGAGGCTATAGTTCACTGCCAGAGTGCTTGCCTAAATGTGCAAGGCCCTGAGTTCAATTCTCAGTACTGCAGAATAGGTAAGGGTGTGGCTATCTTGCCTAAAGGACCCTGACATGGTACACTGGAAAGCTGCTTCATGTACAATTTAGAATCATGAGAAATACTTAGAAAAGAGTATTTTGAATTAGGAGATACTTGACATTTTCCATGTCCAGGCTGAAGACAAAAGCATGTAACTCACTCACCTCTAATGACTTGTCCTTTCGTAGCGCCTTCTGCACGACTTCTCGAACATTGAATTTGCCTATCACCAAGATATCAAACACAGCGTTCAAACCCTACAGGAGAAATCAATCACAGACACCGTTTTACAATGTCACTTGGTCAAGGAGAACAAAGAATTAGGTAATCGTGGGAGAATGTACTAACAAAGGACTCTGATGTGTTGGCATGAATTAGCTTATCATAATTCATTATTCTACATTTACCATCTGGTAAATACCTTATAGTCATGATTTTGTGGTCTGCGTGTGTAAGGGACACAGCAGAGCTAAAAATGCTCTGATGAGAAGTTCCCTAGAGGTCCTTGGCTCCCTATACACTTCAGGCCCAATACAACCCTCTACTTCATGTAACAGTGGTTACCTGGGTAATAAGTAGGGCAGCCTTGCCCGCCAGTCTTGTAAATTAGCCTGATACGGGGCTGTGGAACACACACATCAGTCTCTGGAGATGGGCCTTTGGAGATCTCTTGGACACAGTCCTAACTGTCTTCTCCCTGGACACACAGCTACACTCCATTCGATCTACAGTCAGGGTGGTCACATGGCTGACCTGTAGCAGTGGTGGACAGACCATCCGGGGAGGTTGGGTATAAAGATAGGGTCTGTCCTGCTTGCTTTCCCTTTCCTGCTAGTTGGTCGGAGATGTCTAGGGTAACTTTAGAAAGTACACACACATCGGGCTGGAGAGATGGCTTAGCGGTTAAGCGCTTGCCTGTGAAGCCTAAGGACCCCGGTTCAAGGCTCGGTTCCCCAGGTCCCACGTTAGCCAGACGCACAAGGGGGCGCACGCGTCTGGAGTTCGTTTGCAGAGGCTGGAAGCCCTGGCGCGCCCATTCTCTCTCTCTCCCTCTATCTGTCTTTCTCTCTGTGTCTCTCGCTCTCAAATAAATAAAGATAAAATTTAAAACAAAAAATAATAATAAAAAAAAAAGAAACTACACACTAAGCCGGGCGTGGTGGCGCACACCTTTGATCCCAGCACTCAGGAGGCAGAGGTAGGAGGATTGCCATGAGTTTGAGGCCACCCTGAGACTACATAGTTAATTCCAGGTCAGCCCGGACCAGAGTGAAACCCTACCTCGAAAAACCAAAGGGAAAACAAAAAAAGAAAGAAAAAGTAAGAAAGAAACTATACACTGAAGATTCTAGGCTTTCAACGGCCTGGCCTGCTGGGTAGAGAGCAGCCACTGTCTGTCAATCTGCAGAAGTGCGCCCCATCATTGGTGAACAATGACTCACTTCAATTCTGCACAGCCACTGACAGCTAAGGGGCATCTGCATATGCTAACCCCCTCCACGGGCCCCATGATGCCATGCTACTGTGACAGCTCTTCAGCCTGGGATCTACCTTACAAAGGTGGCTTGGGCAGGTAATGTCATCACTAGAACCCAGTACCCAATCTGCCTGAGCGGGTCTGAATACACCGGCACTGATGCCAAGAGCTGTCCTGTATGACTTGAGTCTTTTTAACACGGGGCTTTATGGCCAAGAAGATGACAGATGAGCAGAAGCAGTGGTAATTTGTGGTTTTCAGAACAAGGATGACATCCCTCCTGAACCCTTACCCATAAGTGCAAGGAGCCACTAATTATCCAATACACGGGCGGGTGCCGGGTCAAACATTTTAAAGACTCCTGATTTCACTCACTCGTGTGATACACAATCATCATGGGTCACGGAAGACCGTTGCTGCTTGGTTGTAAGCTATCTCCTAGAAGGCGGGGCCTCCCCTGATCAGCTGCCACTGTCTTCTTATGCTGTCCGTCTTTTTCCCCTGGGAGCTATGGGACAGTCACCGAGGGGGTCACATGGCATATGGTCACGAGGGTTGAACCAAACACAAGCTTGGCACTCTTTCCTCCATCCCAGTTAGAGGCAGAGGCAGCTCCAAAATGTTCACATTTTATTTATGCAAAGTCAACCTAATCTTGAGTGCTTTTAAAATGCTGGAGCATTCCTGAGTCACCTGTGACCAGGTTAAGTGGAGAGTCCCACCCCTCAGAGCCGGGTGCGGAGGCCGAGATCCCGAACGGCTTGCTAACAAGCTCCTGAATGCTGCTGCTGCTGCTGCTACTGGTTCTTGGCCCTGTGACGGTGATCTTCAGTGTGTAGTTTCTGAAGTCGCCCAAGACATCTCTGCCCCAGGTTTCAGAGCAGAGGTCCTCGACAGGGTGACTCTGCACACCTGTGCCGGGCAGGACTCCAGCAAGGTCCAGGGCCATTTTAAGACAATGAGGTATAAAGATGCCATCCTTGCTCTGAAAATCAAAGGCCAGGCATGCCGCTAAATACTTTTGTTACACAAGAACCCCACAAGAACAATCCTCCTAAATGTGTCCATCGTGACAGGGTAACAAAACAAATGTTTAAAGTTAACCCTTTTTTGTTTTGGAGAAAGGGTCTCACTCTATTGCCCAGGCTGACCCTAAACTTGCCTCAACTTCTCAAATGCTGGGATTACAGGTGTGAGCAACCATGCCCTATTTCTAAAATAAACTAATAAGAAAGAGTGGGCTGGAGAGATGGCTAAGTGGTTAAGGCACTTGCCTGCAAAGCCTAACTACCCAGGTTCATTTCCCCAGTACCCATATAAAGCCAGATACACAAAGTGGCACATGCATCTGCAGTTCATTTGCAGTGGCTAGAGATTCTGGCATGCCCATTCTCTCTCTCCCTCTCTCTCTCTCTCTGCTTGCAAATAAATAAGTAAATGAATAAATAAATACTTTTTAAAAGTAACTGAGTCAGAGTTAAGTGTATTTCCACAGTAATTCTCTGTCATATCCTTGCTGGCTAACAATCTTACAGGCAGAGCTTGATAAAAACCACTAATCTTTGTTTTGATTTCACCTTTAATCTAAGTTTTCCTGCAATGATATGAGGCCAACAAAAGTCTTGATCAGAAAGGGAGGAAGTTTCGATGTGTCTCCCTCTTCCTGGGACTCAAGCCCAGCCAGCTCAGCTCCAGAAGGTGCTGCTCAGGGCGCCTTAGGGAAGATGATCCAGTGTCGCACACTCCGCACTTAGCTGCAGGAAGGGGTAGGCGTTGTCATCTACAATGACTATTCTTTCTTGGACCTTCCGCTTTCCCATTCAATGAAGACTCCTTGAGAACTTGCTCTGCGACTCGAGCTTTGCACCCCCTTCCCCCAGGGTCCCCAGACATCTGCCTTGTCCTAGGGGGAACTTAAGTCCTATGAAGATTAAAAGGAAAAAAGATCAAATGAAGGTGATCACCACAGAGAGAGAGCCTGTGCCCGAGGTCACCATCAGTTTTCCCTGATGGTGGCGTGGCAGCGGGAGTGAGCATGAGGAGGAGATGTGGAGGTGACCACCAGGAAGGCCTCTGAGGAAACTGCAACACTGGGCTCTGGGGGGGGGACGGACGGACAGCCTGACCGGCTTGGGAAAGGAAAGGCCAGGGACGACGGTTGGCTGAGACCACAGGCCTGCAGAGGGGCCCCTGCTTTCTGGGAAACCCTAGGAAGATTTCAAGAGGAGAGTGCCACCGAATCATAATTTCAGTTTGGAGTAGACCGGCTGCTGTGAGGAGGTGAGACCAGCAAGGGAGAAAAAGAGGAGTAGAGTCAGGAAGAATGGAGCGTCCCTCACAGTGGATGGTCTGCACCTTCCCACACAGGAAGTTTCAGCAAATGAGCTTCCTGCCTTAATTAAATGTCTGAAGCAACAGATACCTTAGGGTGATGGGATATGAACTAACTGGTTTTATCATAACAGACAACAACACGGCCATGTTGGGCTTCCCCCACGTAACAAAGAAGGATCTTAATATAGATTTGTGTGCATTCCACTCTCCAGTTACATCAGAGCATCATTCAGGATGGAGGACCTTAAAGTTGCTATTGTGTTAAGATTTTTTAAATTATTTTCACTGTGAAACCGTCGCTGGATTGCTTCTGGGGTGCTCTACCTGTGTCTTGGAGTGAAGGTTTCACAGATGTATACATCTGTCCAAGTTTAAGTCATACCTTTGTAATCCATATACTTTATCCTATGTGAATTACATCTCAATCAGACAGTAGTAGAAAGTGAGAAGTTTGGCTTTAAAGACTAGACTAGAGGGCTGAAGTGGTGGCTCAGTGTGATAAAGGCACTTGCTTGCAAAGTCTCATGTCCTGGGGTCAATTCCCCAGTACCCACACAAGCTAGATAAACACATCTTAAATTCTATTCTGTATTTAAAAAATATATATATATGTACTCATGAGAGGGAGAGAAGATGAGCACGTCAGGGCCTTCTGTCACTGCAAACAAACTGCAGATGTATGTGCCACTGTGTTTATCTAGCTTGTGTGGCTACTGGGGAATTGACCCCAGGACATCAGACCTTGCAAGCAAGTGCCTTAACTGCTGAGCCATCTCTCCAGCCCCTATACACTTGTTTAAATTCCAGCCTAACTACACAGACCATAACATTTTTTTTAAAAAAATATTTTTATTTATTTGAAGGAGACAGAGAGAGAGAGGAAGAAAGAGGAAGGAGGAAGGAGGAAGGAGAAAGTGAGGGAAGAGGGAGAGGGAGGAAGGAGGGAGAATGGGCACACTAGGGCCTCTTGCCATTATAAACGAACTGCAGAGGCATGAGTCACTTTGTACATCTGGCTTTACTTGGGTAACGGGGAATTGAAGGCAGGCCTTCAGGCTTTGCAAGCAAGTGCCTTGATGGCTTAGTCACCTCTCCAGCCCACCGTAGTGTCTTCACCTGAGACTCCACGGCATTTCATGACTGAATGTAGGGACTGCAGACACTCTGGCAATACTAAGAGGTTTTCTGGATGTGCAACCAGCAAAACCCAAACCCACAAGCAAGCACGCGAGGAACCCGAGGGGTGTCGGCCGCGCCTGGCTGCGTTGCGGCGCTCGGCTTCGCTGCAGCCCTGCGTCTGAGCACAGCACGCGGCCTTGGCCCCCGCCGGCCACCAGGGCACGCGCGGGCGGCGAGCATGCCCCCTCCGCCAGGCTGTGCCTACCGCACGTTGTGAACGGCAGGGCTCTTCCTGCACACACAGCTTTCTGCGCTGTAGAATCGTGCCGGTTTGACCATGGAAAACAAAGACTCGCTCCTCAGGACAGGAGCATGAACTGTACTCGTCAGACACACATGCGCATAGCCGTCTCTTCACTACATGAGTTTGCTTTCATCTTTTCGTTTCTAATAATGCTTACGTGTATTTCAAATAATAATAATTTTTTTTAAAAGATGGGCTTTTTAAAAAAATATTTGATTTATTTATTTATTTGAGAGAGGCAAAGAGGTAGAGAGAGAGAGAGAATGGGCACACCAGGGCTTCCAGCCACTGCAAACCAACTCCAGACGCATGTGCCCCCTTGTGCATCTGGCTTACGTGGGTCCTAGGGAATTGAACAGAGATCCTTTGACTTTTCAGGCAGACACCTTAACTGCTAAGCCCTCTCCTCAAATAATTATTTTATAATAAGTTTCTTTGTAACCCTTTATTACAAAGCATACCTATTTTCTATGCCTATTTACCTGGGGTTGCATAAGCATTTCTCCGGTGGGGGGCTGAGGAGGTGGCTCAGTGATAAAGTGTGAGGACCTGAGTGTAGACCCCTAGACCCCACATACATGCCAGGGAGGGGGTGTGTGTGGCGGCCTGCTTGCAATCTCAGCACTAGGTAGGCCAAGAAAAAGGTGGTGTCCCCAGAGCAAACTGGATAGTCAGACTGGCTGAAATGGTGAGTTGTGGATCCCAAGGGAATGACTGTATCTCAATCAACGAGGTGGACAGCAGTCAGGAAAGACACTGAAGGACTGCGGAGGTTCAATGGGTCAAGGTGCTTGCTTGCAAAGCTTAAAGCCCAGGTTCAATTACCCAGCATCCACCTAAATCCAGATGCATAAAGTAGTGTTCATTTGCAAAGGCAATGGACAGACACTAGCATACCACATGTACACACTCTCTCTCTTGCAAACAAATAAAGATCAGTAAATAAACAACAAAAAAGACACTGATGTCAGCCTATGACCTTTACACACACACATGCACAAACATATGAACATGCATACACACACACACACACACACACACACACACACACACACACACACAGACACTCACCCACCCAAGGAAAAAGAAAGAAAATTTATCTGGTGAGAAGAGGGTGGCAAATGGAAAAAGTGTAAGATATCCTAAATTAGGGCTGAGGACATATGTAGGTCAGTGGTTGAGTACTTGCCTGGTAAGCACAAGGTCATGGGTTCAATCCTAAATACTACAAAAGAAAAAGAAAGGAAGGAAAAGAGGAAAGAAACTCTCTAAAGTGGACTTTTCTTAGTTTCACATCAAATTGACTCTAACATTGATTGAAATCTTACTCCTGGGTGGAGGAGACAGGAGAGAAGCCAAGGATATGGGTGCCTGGAGGTTTCGGTAATGAACTACCGCTTGTTCCTTTCCAAACTACATTTGCCCACACTACGTCCAGGATGAAAGCCCGTGCTGGAGCCAGCCCTCCTGTTGTATGTAGGATGGCATATGTGCATGAGAGTTTTCGGGAAACTCAAACTACTGCTTTCTCTTTTTCTACAGGAGCTCTCCAAGAGGATCCACACCGTGCCCCAGAAGCACTTCTCAGGGGTCATTATGGATGCTTGGCCACACCAGGCAATTCCCCACCTGAGATGTCAGCACCGTGACGGCACAAGCCACGGGTCCAGAAAGGTTTACCTTGCAGGCCAGCAACGAGAGGCAAAGGCAGAGGGGCTGCCAAGGCAGGCTGGCCCTCCGTGGCATCTTCATGGGAGGCAGTGGGTGCAGGAAAGGGCCCCGCCCGGCTTGCGGCTCTTACCAGCACGGTGATCCCTTGCTCTTTGCACAGCATGGCCACCGCTCCCAGAAAGATGCTCAGCAGCACCCACGAGGTAGAAGAACGCGTGCCTTCCCTGTGACCTGCCAGTAAGAGAGGAACACGAAAGTCATTCAACGCGCTGCACGCTCGTTTCATGGGAGCTACGAGTCGAAGCGTGCACCTCACACAGCCGCACTCTGAAGTCACACAGCACATGTCTAGGGGCCGAGGCGCTTTTCCGCACTTCTGTCTGGACGATGCCTTCTATGTGGAAAATGCATCCCGTCCCGAGGCTCTCCTGAGCCTTTGGGAGGCATTTTGAGAAAGACCTGACTACCACCTAGATTCCCCAGGGGCCAAGTTCCTTCTTCCCAACCTGCCAATCACTTCCAAGACCGTTCTGACAAGAGGTGTTGCAAACTTCGAAGCTGCGAACAATTCAACTGGCCACGGAATGACCCCGATGGTCACTGCTGTCACAACGGAGGAAGCTCAGCTACCCGCGTAGCGCTGACCATCTCCACTGCGCCAGGGATGGAGTCTGGGACTTGCACGACAGGGAGCTTGTCTGCTCTGCTCCCCGTGGGCATCAGCTCTGACCTCCACTACCAAAGGGCTCCTGCCTATTGCTGCAGGGCTGACACCTGCCTGGCACCTAGAATGGGCAAAGCTTACAGTGGGTTGCCAGCCCTGTTAATCAGCGTGAACAGAAGTCAAAATACCACAGGACAGGAAAACCCATGAGAAGCCCAGGTGGGTGGCAGCTGCTGGTCCCCAAGTTGTCTTCTGAGGAGGCAGGTGTGGTCCCATATTACTGTGGTCAGTAGAATAAACAACCTGGTGGTGAGAGATGAATTGCTGGGAAGGGACTGAGGATCACAGGTAGGCCTCATCTTTGTTCTTCCTTTGAAACACACAGCCTTCATCTAAAGTGTCCAAATGCTGGGGGCTGGAGGGATGGCTCAGCAGTTAAGGCGCTTGCCTGCAGAGCCAGGTTTGACTTCTCAGTACCCACCTAAAGCCAGATGCACAAAGTGGGGTCTATATGTCTGGAGTTGGTGGGCAGTAGTAGCTAGAGGCCCTGCCATGCCCATTCTCTGTCCGTGTGTGTCTCTCTCTGCTTGCCAATACATAAGTAAAAATATTTAAAGTATATAAGTACTGCATCTGGATACAGAATCCAATCATCACTTTGGGCTGGGTATGGCTACCAGAACTTTCGGTCTGCCTTCTCCTGTGCCATTTCCTACATGGTACAAAGTCAGTTACTTACTCTCATGAACTCAGGGCCACAAGGGATTGATTGATTGACCTACCTGAGGGCACATGTGATGAGGAAAAAAAGTAACAGTAGAATACTGTGTCATTTGTGTTATAAATTACACAAAGGCAAAACCTACCTCTAGAAAACAGATGAGAAATTAATAGTCGTGTCTGGGACATTCCATGAAGAAAAACTGAGTAGGAGAGGAAGTCTTACTTTTTTTACTATATAACCTTTACTACCTTTTAAATTTTCTTGGCCATATGTAAGTATTAAAAGCCACATCAAACACTAAACACTTAAAAAGTTGACTGTGCCAGGACCACAGGAGGCATTTGATAAATGCATAAACTAGCAAAACTCCCTCAGCGTAGAGATGGCATCTCCACAGGGCTTCCGTGCCCCAGTCCAGGAGGAGGCTGGGAGTCATAAAACGTACCAAGCATGCAGTGCGCTGCCTAAGGTATAACTTAGTTCTCATTAAACCGCTCACTCAGGAGGCCAACAGTAAGTACTTGTGCGTGTGTACGTGTGGTATATACCCTGGATGCTTATCAAAGTCTTGTGATTCCTGAAGGACTAATCAGGAAGGCCCCAGATTGGAAACGAAGTCTTTCATGGCCTGCCAACAGTCAGTGAGGCCCGGTCTGGGCCAGAGGTACTCAGCCTCACACCCCCTCCATGTGGGTTGAAATTCCTCTCACAGGGATGGAGCCTGTATCCAAGGGATCCCCCGGATGTCCAAGGAAAAGTGAGTGCAGCACTTCCTGGTGGGATTAGCACTTTCTGTTACCTCCAGGCTAAGGGGGACCCTCCCGAACGTGATGTTCATTAATGGCCTTGCTACTGTGAGAGCTGGCACCTCTCCAGTCTCCCCAGTCTGCCGTCCCCTCAAGCACTCCGGCCAATGCTACGCGGCTACTTCCCTCTGCTTACTAACTCCTTAGGCTAGCACACAGCTGGCAAGGTCCTACCCATTTCAGTAAAGCTTCCAAATTCACTTACTTTATTGCAACTGGAACGGTAAATGGTCTGCATGTCAAATTCTTCTATGGGAAGGTGTCCCTACATGACCCCTAGGTTGAGTTAGGAGGAGCCCTATCCTGTAAACTGCCTTTGTTACAATTCAGCACAACGTTCTTCAGCTGACCGTTATAAACCTGGGATTTTCTGTTATTTCCCCAGATGAGCGTTTCTCGCCATTAAGGCACTTGGGCAGGTTGGTGCTGCCCTGTGGGTACACGTATCATGTCCCTAGCTTCTACGCATCTGATGCCAGTCACACCTCCACCCAGTTGTCACAGACACGACAGAACGGTCTTGGTGGGGGAGGTCACTCCCTGTCGAGAACCGCTACATCACAGCAACTCTGCTCAGTGCGTCTGGAACTTGCTAGAAATGCAGAGTCGGGCCCCAGAGTGGGTCACAAATCCCGGGGATGGCAATCAGCCGTCGGGCCTCTTAACAAGCTCCCGGGGTCATTCTGCTGCTCCCGACGGCCGAGAGCGTCACGCTGGGGGGGGGGGACGTCCACACACAGCTGCGCTGCTGGCTCCACGCCTGGCTGGGAGAGGCAGCTGCAGACAGCACCAGGGCGGCTGTCTGCACAGGCAGTATGTGTACACTGGAAGGAGCAGAATTCTTTCTAGGATGTTCCAGCAGGGGGCCACCTGGCCTTGACTTGTGTGTAGCTTCAGTGGTGAAGACGAGCCTCTCCTAACACAGTCTGTTTCATTTTCAAGCTTTGTGTCGTCAGGAGTATTATTTCTTACGCTGAGCCCAAGCTTGCCTCTGTGAACATGATGGCTCTGCTCCAAGCTGCTTGTGTGGCAGGGACTCAGAAGTCATGTTCTGTCTACTCACAACCATTATGCATACTACGTCAGTACATCTAACTGTACTGAACAAAAAGACGGTTTTACTTACAAGAGTGTAACTCCAAAAGATCACAATTGTAACCACTGTCTCCACAACCGAAGAATTACATGACGCACGACTTCAATTTGAGCGTTCACATATTGATGGGGACTGGTCACCTAGGCATTTGCTGGCATTGATGAGCAGACAAATACTGGCTAACCACAAAACTTGGAGGAAAAAAAAAAATTGGCCCTAATAGTCCTAACCCTATTTATTCATTCCTGCTAGGAGATGGGATTGGGGTCACAAGCTGGAGCAGTACACAATGGGGCAACCGGTAAGGCCGAGGTCATCACAGCTCATGATTCCCCTCCCATACCAGAGCTTGGGATGCCCAGGCTCCCTGCCGCCCAGCAGAGTGATGTCTTTGTCCACTACGGCTCAGGGCCCAGCACACACCCGCCTCCTCTCCTAAGCTTGGGTCAAACCACTCCAGTTTTTTTTTTTTTTAATATTAGCAGGTCGTAGGAATCAGAGCCTCTGATCACCATGTGGTAATGTGGGGGGGAGGGTAAAAGATACCCCCCCACACACACTCTAACTCTCCAGGCCCAGCAGGAGGAGCTGCGGCTCAGCCTCATCCTCGGTCTTCTCGCCAACTAAACACACTCCAGCTGTTCTCCTGAAAACCATGCGCTCTCTCCCTCCACTCCCTGTCCCACCTCAACCCAACGCCTGGATCTGATTTCGTTTTTAAGCTCTCCCACTTCCACAATTTGTGGTCGTACTTCTCACCAAAACATAATGTGATTTCCCAGTAGACTGCTC
Source organism: Jaculus jaculus (assembly GCF_020740685.1). Classification (NCBI taxonomy): domain Eukaryota; kingdom Metazoa; phylum Chordata; class Mammalia; order Rodentia; family Dipodidae; genus Jaculus; species Jaculus jaculus. The sequence goes on along the minus strand of NC_059104.1, from coordinate 11,547,967 downwards.
CCAGTTCTTAATTTCAAAAGTCAATCCCCTGGTCACGGCCCATTTCTTCCTAGGACACATGTAGTTTCCTGCGCTGTGCTTAGCTGGAATATGGATTAATTACTCCTCCCCTCCCCCGCCCTGCCCCACCACAGACATGAAGTACGGCCTTGACAGGAAACAAATCCTGCTTTCCCATTAAAAGACCCAAAGGGTCTGCCTTTTTTTTGGGGGGGGGGCACTGCTCTTGAAAGCAGCCTGTTAACACCAAGTTAAATTCTACATGGGGGTGGAGAGATTTGTTTGGTGGTTAAGGTGCTTGCCTGCCAAGCCAAAGGACCCAGGTTCGATTCCCCAGGACCCATGTAAACCAGATGCACAAGGTGGTGCATTTGGAGTTCATTTGCAGCAGCTGAAGGCCCTCTCTCTGTCTCTTTTATCTGCCTCTTTCTCAATAAATAAAAAAAAATAATTAAAAGAAAAATTCTGCATGGATGTGAAAATGATGGCCTCATGTTCCACTCATCTTGTTTAGAATTTAAAGCAGCTTTCTCCTTGGGTGGTTACCTCGTACTTAATGGAATGTAGAAAAACAACACAGGACACACAGCCTTTGAATTTATCAAGCCTTCCCTCTGTCTTGCATCACTATTTTCATTGTTTTTCTACACGTCTCTAACTGAAAACTCTCCCCAGTCTCACATTCTCTGTTTCAATTCTTTTGGAAGACTCCTCATTATATACTATTCCCTCAGTCTTCTGAGACACATTCAGGACAAAAGCATGCGAGATGAAAGCTCTGGTTCTTTCCTGAAGTTTTCCTCAGCTTCAGCGATCATTAAATATTAAGCAGTGCTTCTCAAAACAGTGGCACTTTTGGGTCAGAAACAAAATTTTAATGGTCAGTTATTAGCCTAGAGACTGCTTAACATATAGACACATTCCAGACCTGCCTGTGTCCAGGAGAGAAGTCATTACAGCTAATGACTACCTGAAGTTTATCTACTCACAACTGAAATATACGGTCGTGTGACTCAAACACTTAATTCCAGACTTTGGATGAAGAGCTGGAGAGATGGCTCAGCACTTACGGTGCTTGTCTGCAAAGCCAAATGACCGGGTTCAAGTCTATAGTACTCACATAAAGCCAGATGCACAAAGTGGCACATGCAGCTGGAAGCCCTGGTGTGCCCATTCTCTCTCTCTCTCTCTCTCTCCTATCTCTTTCTGCTTGCAAAAAAAAAAATCTATTTATAAAAAAAAAACCTTGCCTCCAAAGACTTTGCATGAAAAGTGAACTATGTTCTGATTTACATTTATTGCATGTTAAAACTATATAAAACTTACTACAAAAATTTATCTCACTTGTTTTTTTTTTGTTGTTGTTGTTTGTTTGTTTGAGGCAGGGTCTCACTCTAGCTCAGGCTGACCTGAAATTCACCATGTAGTCTCAACGTGACCTTGAACTCATGGTGGCCTCCTAAGGACTGTTTCTTTTTATAATAATAACTACTTGAAAATGGAAAATAGCCATGTAAGAATCTGATTACAATCTACTGTACAGTAGTGTTTCTAATGCACGTGATCCGTCTCAGCTCCCAGATGAGATGATCTGCATGCTGTTGTGCCAATATTTCCAAGTGCTCCTTTTGAAACTTGGAAAGTACGAAACCATGTTAATGTAACTTCAGCTTTCCTTGTCTATTCTCTGTCAGGGAGCCAGCCAATATGATATCTTTTGAGGTTTCTACAATCCAAACTGGAGACCTTAATCTTTTAAACTTGAATCATCTTGTGCCTTCTTATGAAGATGTACTGTGTGTGTGCACAATACACCCGGCTTAAGAAGGTGTAAGATGTGTGTGCACAATACACCAAGATTAAGCTATCTGGCACTGGCCAAAGATTTCCAGTAGTAGGGTAGGAAGAAAAAAAAAGCTTTATAAAAAGTAACTGGGAACTGGTTCTGAGTTCTGGGATAGCCAAGATTAGTATAGTTTTAACCATGTAATTCCCCCAGTTAAGACCAGAGTCTTGGTTTGTCTAGGTTAATAATGCTGGGAACTGTCAACATATAACTTAGATGACTTTGTTCTTTGGCTATGTTTTTACTGAGTAACTGGTGACAGCCATTCTTATTTCAAGTATGGTGTCGGAAATATAAGGCTGCATAAAGTTGGTGCTGAATTAATACTTTCCTTTGCTTCCAGGACCATCATTAAGTCTTATATATATAGCCCTACTTCTTATGTAATTATATGATAATAATACCAAAGCTAGTAGTTTTCTCAGTGAGAAAAAAACACAGCCACAAGTCAAATCTTTTCACTTTTAATTTCGTCTCCAAACTTCCCCACAGTGGAAGAATCTCCATCGTGCAAGAGACTACTTAAATTTTTTTTTAAATTGCATAATATAAAAAGCATATGGAAAACCGATTAATTTTAAACTCAGAAGCAACTGTACGAAGTAGCAAAAAATAACCCCCCCCAGGCAGCTGTGTTGATGACCATCCTGTGCACAGTGCTGCATGCCACGTCCCCCTTATCCAGAGTTCCCTGTGCCACTTTTGTCCAGACTACTAAGTTTTAAGCTCCAATGACCCAAGAAGAGCGTGAGAAAGACCACCTGAGGCATGTGTAGCTACACCCTGAGGAAGACCTCTCACTCTAGGACAGTTAAGCACCACAGCCTGCACCCCCCCCCCCCCGCCCCGTCTAAGACCCGGAACACAGTAGAACCAGGCCTCCCTGCTTCAGAAGCCTACGTCTCTAAGATCTATTCAGGTTGCTCAGTCCCTGCGGTCAGTGGAGGCAAGCATGGACAGCCTGAAGGGGGAACACAGGGAAAATATAAATGCAACCCAGCAGAAAGACACTTGTCATCACTACACCCACAAGTGCCAACAGATGTGGCCAATTTAATGAGGCATGTGCCTCGGGCCTGGCATTCCTTCTAGTGGGACGCTCTCCTTTCAGCAAAAGCAGCACATTGTACAAGCTAGCCCTCCTCAGCACCCTCTGCCTGGCAGCTCCGCCGAGTGAAACTGGCACGTCATGGTGTGTGTGGGAACCATGCCACCCTGACAGGTGGCCACCACTCCGTAGCTGCCAGAACCACACAATGAGCATCAGACTCACGTCCCAAGAGCTGGAGCCCACCAGGACTGGCCCCAGGCACAGAAGCAAGTCATACAGGGGAAATCAAGCAAGGGAGGCACCAAGAAGACGAAGACAGAGCAGAGACACACGTGTGTTGTGGTCAGCATTCGATCAGCAGTGGCCCAAGGCTTACAAACAAGCACGTTCCCTCATGTTCAGACCCGTAGGTCAATGCTATCCTCAACTTTTGGTTCGAGAAGCTTCTCTTTTCAGATGGCAGTGACCACTGGGATGACTCAAAAGGCACCACGGTGCTGAGAAGAAGTGACAGGGCAGCCCAGCTTATTTGTTGCCAACCTGAAGTGCCAGGCTTGGAAAGAAACACTGATATTGTCAAGACACTCACCGAGAGAAGAATACCATGTATTTTAGGCATTCAAAAGTAATATCCAGTATACCACGGGCTTTATCTGATTTTTTTTGATTTCCTGAGCAAATGTATGCTTGCCTATTTATGGACATGTCTTTTAAAAAACCATCGATAATTTTTTGTGTGTGCACATGTGTGTGATGTGTAGTGTATACACAAGTGTGTGCAGATGTGAGCCCCGTAAGTGTGCGTGTGCATGCGCGCACGTGCACAGAGGCCAGAGGAAGATGTCAGGTATCCTTCTCTTATCTCTGGTCCATGTTTTCACTGTCTTATTTCTTTGAGATGCAGTCTCTCGCTCACCCTGGAGCTGCTGACCATCAGTGAGTGTCAGAGTCTCTGGCCTCTGCTCTCTACAAACTAGGGTTACAGACCTCCACGGCCACATCCATAGTTTTATGTGGGTTCTGGGGAGTTGCATTTGCTGGCTTCTGGCCTGAGAGGCTCTCATGATTAAGCAGGAGGCACTTAAGCAATGAGCCTTCTCCCTAGCCTTGTTGGCAACTTTCATTGTGTGTGTGTGTGTGTGTGTGTAAAATGCACTTTTATCAAATCTCTTCCCATTATCTTAACCATTCCCTCCTCTTCGTCCTACCAATGAGTCCTTCTTCCTCCCAAGTAAGTCCTCTTCTACCTTGATGTCTTTTAGTGTGTGTGTGTGTGTGTGTGTGTGTGTGTGTGTGTGCACGCACATGTGTGTCAGTCTGAGTTTAATTAGCATTGCCAGTATGAGCATGAGCAGGGTTTATTTAGCCGAGCATTTACAACCTACCAATGTCTGCATCATTGCAGAAATTAAAACAGATTCTGTTGCAAAAGATCTTGCTGAAAGACATTAAATTAAGCACAAAAAAGGGAAGAAATAAAGAGACAAAGAGCAAAAAAGCGGCAGAATGTAGGAAATGGTAGATGAGTTTTTTTTTTAATTTATTCTATTTTCAGAAAATGCCAGAAGTCCGGTGTTTAGTGGAGTTGCTTGTTAATAAACTCAGGTAGTTAAAAATTGTCCAGAGCTTTATAATACAGACATTGTGTCTATAAAGAAAGCTAATGAGGTTAACAAAAAGGAGATAGAACTCCTGAAAGAGCCTTTTAACTAGTTAGATCATTAATTTCAGACTACTTAATTTGGGTTCTCTTATAAAACAGCATTAACTCTGTCCCAATGTAAAAAGCCTTTCTTTAATTTCAAGTTTATGTGCAACTAATACTAGATCTCCTTTTTATTGACTTTATATACTGATTCAAAAAGAACAAAGGCCAGGTCTTTAAATGGGTCACTTTAACCATTATGCAGCACGATTATTTTCATGCTAATTAAAACTACAGAAAAGTCTGATTCTCTGCTGGACACATAAACAGAGGCAACTGGAACAAGAAATCATCATTGCCAGGAGACAAATCCATGTGTTCCTCAACTGGCCCATGTTTACCAGTACTGATTAGCTGGGGGAAAATAAAAGCGTGATAGTTTCTTAAGCTACTTCAAACTCTCAATGAAAATATAGACACTGGAATGGATACCCATTAGCATGAAAAGCTGTGTTCTGCTAGATGACAGAAATCTTGAGACAAAATATCATAGATGTTAGTACTATAAAGGCCACAGCCCAGCCAGTCTGCAAACACTACGAGAGGGGACACTGAGCACGTGCCGAGAGGCAGAGACAGGGAGGGCACGGTGCACACGAGAGTGGAGAAAAGGCACATCGGTGAATAATGCAAAACTGCGTTTTAATCAAAATAAACCGGACCAGGGATGGTGATGAAGCTCAGTGGTATAGCACTTGCCTAGCATGTGTGAATTCCTGAGCGTGACACCTAGCACCCCAAAACTAAAAGTGCATATATAGAGCTGGAGAGATAGTGTATCAGACAGCTTCAGGTTTGCTGAGGTGAACTTCCCAACCAGGCACAGTCATAGAGGAACGGATTTATTGACACAGATCCAGGGGAAGTTCCATAATGGCAGAAGAAGCTGGCCTGCCTTCACAGATCCAAGCAGAGAGAGAGAGAGGGGGGGGGGGGAGGGAGGGAGAGAGAGAGAAGCACAAGCCAAAAACCAAAAGCCACACAGCACAGCACACTTCAGGAACTCCAGCTAGGCACACTCTGCATATCTTTAGATTGAAATCTGAAACCTACCACCACACCTTAAGACCTGCCCAGTAACACTGACTCCAGCCAGATGACTGCACATGCAAACTACAAACTAATAAAACACTGAATATATTGGGGGCCATATATTCAAACTACCACATTCTGCCCCTGCCCCCCAATAGATTCATAACCATCACACACTGTAAATTGTAGTTAGTCCAATTTCAAAGGTCTCCCCAGTCTTGACCAATTTAAGATAGTTTAAGTCCTATAGAATCAAACAAGTTAAATACTTTCAACATATAAAGGCACAAGTAAACATTTTCAACTGGCATAATGCATAGCAAGGAGAGACTAAAGCAATGCAAACTCAACCAGATCAAACAAACATCAAGCTTCTGCAGTTCAAGCTCGATATAACTACAGATTGACCGTTTCCAGATGTTCCAGTTCCGCCCCTCCAGCTGAGCAGAGTAGCCAGAGAACATTTCCATCCCAGGCCAACAGTGTGCTCTATGGTAGCCCTTGCATAGTTCTGGCATATCCAAAACATCTTTAGGTCTTCATGTAAACCATGGTCCATTTTCCAAAGGCTATTTTAGCCTATCAGGGCATCATGCCCTGCTTCATGCTGCATCTCAGCAGCGGCATCTGGTACCATATGCAATTCATGACCACCCTGTGCATTTTTTATGTTTTCAAAACTAATACCAGGTGTGCATGACACAGCCATATTCTTAATTCAGGGATGAAATAAACTGCAACCTTGAAAAGCAGGTTCCGTCTCCAGTCAACTCTTTCCAAAAAGAGTTTGCATTTCTATCATAGTCCTCCCTCAGGCATCCTCTCCATCATTTTAATGTAAAGCAGTTGGAACATCTTCCTTAAGGTTGTTAATGCATTGGCAACAGCAGCTTCAGTAACCTAAAACCAGTCTCAGTGCCACTAATTTTAACTTCCTTGAGGTTTTTCAACTTAAAAAATCTTAAATCTGGGCTGGAGAGATGGCTTAGCGGTTAAGCGCTTGCCTGTGAAGCCTAAGGACCCCGGTTCAAGGCTTGGTTCCCCAGGTCCCACGTTAGCCAGATGCACAAGGGGGCGCACGCGTCTGGAGTTCGTTTGCAGAGGCTGGAAGCCCTGGCGCGCCCATTCTCTCTCTCTCCCTCTACCTGTCTTTCTCTCTGTGTCTGTCGCTCTCAAATAAATAAATAAAAATTAAAAAAAAAAAAGACAAAAAATCTTAAATCTCTCAGGCCAGTATCTTTAGCCAAGCACATCAATCTACTACAAATTTAACCTTAATCAAACTCTCTGGGCCTGGGCAGCAGAATGCAGCCAGCCCTTATTCCAGTAGCCCAGTTCCAACAAAGTACAATGCAATCTTTCCTTCCCTTTAGAAAGTGTATAAACCAAGCCTCAAAGTTCAATGCTGGCTGTACTCAGCACTCTCAAACTCTCATCAGAATAGTCCATAAAACTTGGCTGACCACTCCAGAAGGTGTCTTCAGTTGCGGGCACCAAGTTTATGCCCATTCCTCCAAAACAAAAGTTCCAAAAGACCAAAATCCACATGGTCAGGTTCCTTTCACCCCACTCCTGGTACCAACTTCTGTAACAGACAACTTCAGGCTCTCTGAGATGAACTTCCAGAACAGGCACAGTCATGGAGGAAGGGATATTTATTGAAGCTTAGAGATCCAGGGGAAATTCCATAATGGCAGAAGAAGCTGGCCTGCCTTCACAGGGCCAAGCAGAGAGAGAGAAGCACAAGCCTAAAAGCCAAAAGCCACACAGCACAGCACAGTTCAGGAATACCAGCTAGGCACACTTTGCATATCTTTAGATTGAAATCTCAAACCCACCATCACACCTTAAGATCCGAAAAGTGACGCTGCCTCTAGCCAGGCGGCTGCAGATCCAAACTACATGCTAACAAAACACTGAATATATTGGGGGCCATATATTCAAACTACCACAGATGGCTTAGTGGTTGAGCATCTGCCTGTGAAGCCTAAGGACCCTGGTTTGAGGCTCAATTCCCCAGGACCCACATAAGCCAGATGCACAATGTGGCGCATGCACTGTAGTTTGTTTGCAGTGATTGGAGGCCCTGGTATGTCCATTCTCTTCTCTCTCTCTCTCCCTCCCCCTCTTTCTCTTTCTGTCACTCTCAAATAAATAAATAAATAATTTAAAAAATGCATACGTACATAAATATGGGATATATGTAAATTCATCATATATGGTATATATATCATATACATATCAATGTATCATATATATATGATGACAATATATATCATATAACATATATTATGTCATATAACATGTATATTATAAGCCCTTCAAGGGTACACAGCCTTTGCTTTTTAGTTTTTGCATTCCCAGTACTAGATATGCAGCCTGGTATAAGAAAACACCATTAAAATCTGGTGTTGGGTGAAGGATTGAACATAAATTGTTAAGCCTCTGTGCTATTTTGGAGCAGGATCAGAGACCATGTAGGTTTTCGTGAGCACCCGAACCAGGATGGCTGCCGTGCCAGGGCTCCTCCTGCTTTTCTGCGAAGGGTTTCTCAGGGTGCCCTGTGCGCCTTTTCAAAAGAGGTGGGTCCCAGGCAAAGCCCAATATCGATGTGATGTGCGGGGATGCTTCCGAAGGGCTGCGATTTAAGAGACAGGGCAGCGTTCTCTTCTCGGTATGTGTGAAAAGGAGCCTCAGTCAAGAGACAAGTAAAGGCTCTGATCTGGGGTCGGCAGGGAGTTGGGAGAGTCGTACTGGGAAGCCGGTGGGTGGCTCTGGGTGGCTGTGCTGGCTCCATCCAGCCCACAGGAGCAAGGTGGGGTGCTCATCAGGCCTCAAGTAACTGCAGGTGGAGCTCAAGCCTAGCCACTTGCTGGGGGGCCAAAGAGGCCTCCTCACAAGGAAGCCATCACAGTATGTCTAAGAACTACTTTGAGCTTCCGCTTTGCCAGGAGGATGGGAGGCAGAATTCGATGATCCTTAGAGGGGCGTGGCGGGAAACCATGAGAGGAGAAGGGAAGGAAAACAGACCAATTCACAGTGGCAGAGGTGGCAGCTGGAGAGACGGGAGTTTAAACCACCTGTTTTAAACTGTGGAGGAAGAACGGTGACAAAGCTTGCCCAGAGTGACTGGAGGGTTGGATAACCGAGAGGACCCAAAGCCCAAGGCCACCATTCACGTTCAGGGTCAAGGCCCTAAGGCTCAGATGAACGTATAACTGCCACAGCAACGGGCTTTCCCAAGACTACGTGACGGCAGTGGCTCAGAGGCCAGCCGGAGGAGGAGCTGTGAGTCCCGAGCCTCACTCCTTCTGGTCTGAACTGCGTTCAAGTTAACACAGATTCTGGGGAGATGGGTGGCTGGAGACCAGAGCCAGGCAGAGGGCGTCGGTGAAGGCTCTCCCACTCATCCTCTTGTCTTTTAATTTGCAAGAAACTTTTTACCAAATGAACCTCTATTCATACGCCTAGAAGGACGTCCTTACAAGCCCCATCTACCCTTGGTATTGATTGCAAATGTGAAATATTTCCAGGTCAATTTAGTTGAAAGTATTGGTCAACTTGATACTGAGCACTAATCATCTCTTCCCCGCACTAAAGTAAACACAGTCTGCACACTACAGCAATGTCACCAGGGCAACAAGCAAAGTTTTACAGCTACCAACAACTCCACCAATTCTTCAGGAACCAAAGTCTGAATTCACTGAAAAGCCATCAGACATTTAAACACCTTTACCATCAACATTAATTTCCTGACTCTGTGCATACTCACTTTTTTTTTTCTTTTTTGCAGTGTTCGTGACAGAACCCGCCTTGCCTATACTAGGCCCCAAAGGTTTTATTTTAAAAATTGTCTTTTGTATGGGTGGCTCATAGAAAGAATTTTGTAATGTACGAATAATTTAAAAAACAGGTATATAGTTATCAACATTAGCAGACAAATTCATGAATGGAATACAAAGAATCTGGGAAAAGCATGCAAAACAGCTTCAGTTTTTCCACCACTCTGAGAGGCTCACACATTTATTGGTTTACCTGATGAAAGGCTTATTTGGCAAGAGCCATTTTTTAAAAAGTAGTGGGAGGTTCTACATGATGCAACCCACAAATTAAATCTCCTGATGTGTAGTATTTCCTTTAAAAAGCACTTGTGCAGTCTTTGAAGTCCACCTGCAATCACGGGCAGTGACTCTAAGGGAGGGTATGATAAAATTAACAAAATACTACGGCGTAAAACTTGAGTTACAGTTGGAAAAAAATGCTACAAAACTGAGCTTTTAATTTTCTTTAGAAAAAAAGTATGACTGCTGAGAAGTTCTTACCCTGCGTGCCTGCAAAAACAAACAAACAAATAAACAAACAAAGAACACTGAGTGGCTAACGTTAGAATATAAAATAACATTTGTAATGAACATTATCAGTGAGGAGGTAAATGAATTCTCCCCTCTATTCCATTCATGAGTCTCCACCTCATAATAAAGTGACATAGTGGTGTAGTCACCATTACCAGCTTTGCCACAAGGCTGAGGCAGGTGCAACCCCCCCAGACCTCACTGTAGGTGAGAAGACCTTGCCCTGGAGGGGATGGGCACGCCTTTCTGGTTCACCTCCAGTCTCGGGAAGAAAAGCTACCCTTGCTGTTCTCTGTACTTGAGCTGTTTTGTTCGTGTGTTCCTAGACTCTTCTGTGTCTTTATTTTGGCACAATAAAACAGTAATCAGAGCTGGAGAGATGGCTTAGAAGTTAAGGTGCTTGCCTGTGAAGGCCAAGGACCCAGGTTCAATTCACGAGAACCCATGTAAGCCAGATGCACAAGGTGGCGCATGTCTAAATTTCACTTACAGTGGTTAGAGGCCCTGGCATGCCCATTCTCTCTCTGTGTCTGCTCTCTCTCTCTCTCTTTCTCTGCTTGCAAATAAATAAATGGAAAATATTAAAAACAATAATACCACAAAGGGGAGGGGTATGGTCAAGTGTAACCACTCAAGGGAGCATTAGCCCAGTGTGGAGGCCTAGAGGCCCCTTTCTTTTGGCACAGCCTCAGGTCTAAGAGAACACACACTCAAAGACGTGGCCAGAGCTCAGGCGAGCCTGCAGGGGAGGAAGGACGGACAGTGAGGGAACATTCTCACAGGTCTCTCAGAAATTAAGAGAGATCAGCCTGGCCAAAAATACACATGGCATTTAAAAAGTCCAACCTACTCAGGAGACTATGTGATCCTGAAATTTTGCTGGAACTAAAAAAAAACAAAACAAAAAAAAAACCAAGTGCTTCACAGGTGCTTTGGTAGTTCTGCTGTGCCCCAGGCCCTCACTGCCCCACAGAGACGCCTTCTAGGAACACTGACATCAGGACTCTGTATTAGCATCTAGAACTTCGTGTCATCCAAGAGCTAACAAAATAAACAGATATGCGGGCTGGAGGGATGGCTTAGCGGTTAAGCGCTTGCCTGTGAAGCCTAAGGACCCCGGTTCGAGGCTCGGTTCCCCAGGTCCCACGTTAGCCAGATGCACAAGGGGGCGCACGCGTCTGGAGTTCGTTTGCAGAGGCTGGAAGCCCTGGCGCGCCCATTCTCTCTCTCTCCCTCTGTCTTTCTCTCTGTCTGTCGCTCTCAAATAAATAAATAAAAAATGAACAAAAAAATAAATAAATAAACAGATGTGTGCAACAGAAGTTTACGCTGCTGAGCCACTATACCGCAGAGTGACAGCTTTCCATACACAGATCATTTCCCTGGTGTTAAGATGCCGCGCAAGAGACAGACCACGAAGAAGGCAAACGGGGTGCTTACGTTCTCGAAATGCTCTACAGTAGCCGAGGAACGACAACAGGAAGAACAGGGCACACAGCAGGTCCGCCCGGCCGACAACACCAGCAACCTTAAAAGAACGGGGGGGGGGGGTGGGGGGGGTGGGGGGGGAAGATCACATAAAGAGACATTTCTAAATTTTGGAGATACAAAGCGTTTCTTAAATATAGAAAACAAACAAGATCCTAGACCCTGCCACCTATGACAATACCACATAGTGGGGTTAAACCATCTTACAATGGGTTCACGCTCTCTCTTTTTTTTTTTTTTTGTTTTTCGAGGTAGGGTCTCACTCTAGCCCAGGCTGACCTACAACTCACTGTGTAGTCTCAAGGTGGCCTCAAACTCACAGCGATCCACCTACCTCTGCCTCCCAAGTGCTGGGATTAAATGCATGTGATACCACGCCCGGCTGAGATTTATTTTAATTTATTTATTGGAGACGGAGAGAGAGAGAGACGGCCGTAATGGCACACACCTTTAATCCCAGCATCCAGGAGGCAGAGGTAGGAGGGTTGCTGTGTGTTCAAGGCCAGCCTGAGACTACATAGTGAATTCCAGGTCAGCCTGGGCTAGAGTGAGACCCTACCTCAAAAAACCAAAAAATAAAAAAAAAAAATTTTAAATATCTCTAAAAGAGAGAGAGAGCAAGAGGAGAGAGAGAGAGAGAGAGCGAGAAGAGAGAGAGAGAGAGAGAGAGAGAGAGAGAGAGAGGGGGGTAGGCACACAATGGGCATGTCAGGGTCTCCAGGCACTGCAAACAAACTCCATATGCATGTGCCACCTTGTGCAGCTGGTTTACGTGGGGCCTGGAGAATTGAACCTGGATCCTGAGGCTTCGCAGGCAAGCACCTTAACCACTAAGCCATCTCTTTAGCTCTCTTCTCTCTTTTTAGTATAGAATGTGATTTCACTGTTTCAAGAGAAACTGGGTTGTTCTGAACAGACTGAGAGCTGTTTTGTGAGCTGCACACAAGGGTGATACGTGTGTCCGGCAGAAGCCGACTTACTGAACACGCTGTATGGAAGAGCGACCCATCAACTTGCTACACTGGCAGCCGGGCTTCTGACGGTCCACGGAGGATTTTCAACTGAAAATGTTGGCAGTTCAGAGGGCATGATACGAAAAAAGTAAAATTTGATTACAAACACAAAGGATGTGCAAGTGAGACGTGGGTTAAGAGTCAGCTGTTGGATAGATGGAAAAAGACAGGCGTGGTCCTTCTGAGCTACCTCTTCCAACTTCTCCTCCCTTCTGACCAAAACTGGTGAAGTGTGTTAAGCTGGAAAAGTACAGCACTTCAAAAGTGATTAACAAGATGACGAGGTGAAAACAGAATGGAATTCCTATCCTCTGTTTCCTCAGTTTCCACATAACTCTGCCCTTCCTTTTTTTTTGGTTTGTGGTAATGAACCCTGTTGATTTCCTCTAGGCTGATGATTCCAACAACTGTCCAGATGTTTCATGGCAAAGAAAGACACGGAATTCCACTCATGAGTACCGGCCTAGTTTATGGGGTGTCCTTTCTTAACTGGCACCTGAATGTGACATACCAACGTTTCCCTAAGAGGTTAGGAATCACTTTAGTGGCTGGCACATTAATGGCTTCTCAGAGGACAGGCAAGAGAATTCAGAGTCCGTGGAAATCACTCCCCACGCCTGTGTGCTCACTGGCCAGCCGGGGTGCCTTTCAGGAGCACGTCCCCCGGACACATGAGAGGCCGAGGTGAACCCATGGTGAGGGCACAGCTGAGAGGACCGAATGAGCTGACGAACCATCTCTAGGCACAGCTTGTCAGTGGACAGAGAGACAGAGGGAAGCAAGGAACGGAACAGACTGACCTGAAATAAACTTGACAGCATGATGAAGGCTTAAACAACCTGATGAATGAAATGATGACAAAATGACATTTCTGGAATATTCAGAAGGTAAGGTGGTGGTTTGAATGCATGGCCCCATAGACTGAGGATTTTTTTTTAAATTTTTATTTATTTGAGAGTGACAGACAGAGAGAAAGAGACAGAGACAGAGATAGAGACAGAGAGAGAGAGAGAGAATGGGCACACCAGGGTCTCCAGCCAATGCAAACAAACTACAGATGCATGTACCACTTGTACATCTGGCTAACGTGGGTCCTGTAGAATCAAGCCTTGAACTGGGGTCCTTAGGCTTCACAGGCAAGTGCTTAACTGCTAACCCATCTCTCCAGCCCAACTCAGGTATTTTTGACTAAACTTCCTACCTGAGCCCCCAGCCCTGTTACAGGGGGCATGTCAGTGGGGGCAGATCTTGGAGTTCAGCCCTGAGGTGGGTTTAGGGTGGATCTAAGTCCAGCCTGCCTAGGTGGTTCAGAGCGGTTGGCGCTCCAGTGGGTTTGTGGTGCTGGCTGTTAATGGTGTCTCTTGGCTTGGATCTATGAAGGGAGCCATTGTCTTCCTCCAATCCGTGGTGTGCCCCGGGAGTTGTAAAGCCTGAAATGAAACCTTTCCTCCCCTAAGATGCTTCAGGTTGGATGTTTGTCTCAGCAGCAAGGAGCTGACTGCAATAGGTAAGTTCATTCAATCAAGGACACAGAAAAATAACCAGAGCTGCAGTTACACAGATGGTGTGGCTCCCTCCACTCCCTTTGTGAAACCCCACAAGGCACTTCCAGAAATAGGGAGAAGTAGCAAGAAAGAAAAGAACACAGAAGTTCAGGGGGAGGCAGGGCAGCACCTCTGAGGAACGCTGGGTGGAAAGGAAGTGGGGAAGGTGGATAGTCTGTCTTCTCATCAGAATATAGGAATGAGGAGCTATGCTGAGAACCGACCAGGACTCAAACCCTCAGAGCAGAGAGGCGACTGAACCAGTGCAGAGCAGCCTGTCCAAGGGACCACGGAGCCCCAGCACAGGAGGAAAGCAAACCAGGAGGTGCACTGGAGACCTAGAGGGAAGTGAAGCTACACAAAGTAAGTGAGATGGTTGAATTATGGGGGTAGGACCAAAGGGATCATACTACAGAAGCCCCTTGACACCTGGGTGCCAAGGTACATGTAAAGAATTGCTCAGAAATAAGATCTTATTTATTTATGGTTTGTGTGTGGGTGGACATGTGTGTGTGGAGGCCAGAGGACAACCTCGAGAATTACTGTCAGGAATATCACACAAAAATTTTTTGAGACAGTGCTTATCAATGGCCTGCAGCCACCTAGTGTTAATTTGGACTAGCCAGCCAGTGTCCTTCAGAGGTCCTTTGGTTGCTAGCTGCCCGGTGCTGGCATTACAGGAACACACTGTCATGCCCAACTTTTACATGGGTGCGAGGAACCCAAACTCAAGGTCTCATGCTTGTAAAGTAAACACAATGCCCTCCCAAGCCCAGAGAGGAATCTTAAACATGAAAGACCTGGTTTAAAAGAAAAGACTTTTTTTGTTGTTGATTGGCACCCCAAATATTTAAGCTATGTACATTATATTGTCTGACATAAATTTAAAAACAAAAATTCTGATGCATGTTAAGTGTTTTAAAGTTAAAAAAAAGCATTTAGTATTTCAAAGAATTTTTTTTTTCAAGAGTAGTTAAAGAGAGATTGCATAGAATGGGCATCAGGAAGACAGGGCTATCTTTTTAGTTTTTATTTTTTTGAGATTTGCATAATATGTATTTTTAGGTCAACTTCCATACAAACTGCAATTTTTCTTCCAAAGTATCTCAAACACTCCTGTCAGGGTTTTCTGGAGAAATCATCACACATGCCCATATCCACAAAACAGACGGTATTGATACTTTCTCACAAGGGACAATTTGCACAGGGGTCACAAACAGGAAGTGGGGAAGGAGCGGGAGGAGAGTAGAGGAGAAGCCCCCCCTCAGTGAATTCCTTCTGATTTAAAGTCGGGGTTCAGTGGACGTGAAGAAGTCTTAAGGAAGCTTGAATTTCTCGGACATCAGAATCCAGACAACTGGAAATCTTTACCCATGCTTGGAGCAAGAAGGGAAAGAAAGTGCATCCCACACAGTGGCGCTCATGTCCTCAAGGAGGCTCTGGAAGCCTCCATCCTCACAACCCAAGCTGCAGAAACGCAGGCCTACCAGGGTCCAGGCAACCCGGCCCTTGGCTACCCCTTCCATGGGGCACCACTCCGGTCTGAGACCTCACGTGCCTGTAATCAACCCCGAGTGATTTGGGGTGACATATACTGAGAGAGAGAGAGAGAGAGAGAGAGAGACAGGAAAGAGGAAGGGAGGAAGGGAAGCCAATAGAGTCACAGCAGGTGAGGGGCAAGTAACGTTAATAGCAATGGTTTTCCTGCCAATCAGAAAGTCTGGAAGGTGACCAGACTGCAGGTTAAACAACTCCTCCCAACTGGCCTGGGGCCACCGTGGTTTTAAGTCCCCTCTCAGCTCAGGCCCCCTGGGTGGTGGTGTACCCTGACAGACTAGAAAAATGTAGGTGCTTCTATGCAATGGGCAAAAACATTTTCAGTGTTCCCGGCCGGGGTGTGTGTGGGGGGAGTAAAGGCACAAACCACGTTACGATGAATAAAGAAGTACATGCTACTAAATCTGAAGGGCCCGCAGCGCCACCGCGTTCCCTTCATATACAGAGAGACATCCATTTCCCCGACTTCCCCCCCCATCCTCATGCCACAGGGAGCTGGAGGCAGGATGGGGGGCCCACAGCAGAGAACCAGCTGCCTCCTCAGTGCTGGCAAGATACCTGTGGGGTGCTCTCTGTCACCTAAAGATAAGCTCCAGGTGTCCTGCTCTTTGTATGTGGTAAAAGCGGGTGTTTTAAAATGTAAGTAGGAGATAATAGGGGAAAGCAGTTAAGAGGAAATTGAATGCTATTTGCCAAAATAATGAAAGGTGAGCATAGTAAATATCTGTCTCTGAATGCTAATTTTTAATTAGCCCCATTTTCCTAAAATTGGAGCTTGAATGGCTGACAGTGAATGGTAGTGAGAGATGAACATTCTCTTCTCCCTGTGGTTTGCCCTGCCTTAAATCCTTTTACAGACATGAAGCATGGACTCTTAAGATTAGCATGTTCCTAGACTGTACGTATAGGAGAGAGAGAGAGAGAGAGAGAGAGAGTGAGAGAGAGAGAGAGAGAGATTGTGTGTGTGTGTGTGTGTGAGCACATCCAGACCCTAAATCCTCTGAATTTACTGAAGTAAAAAAAATAATAATAAGGTAAAATTGTAAAAAGATACCAGAGGAGAATAGTGATAAGAACTTCATGGTACTCTTGGTACCAAAGAACAGACAGCTTAACAAAAATCAGATGCCAGGAAATAGGAATTCTGCTCGATGCTTTTAGAATTTTCTTCAAGATGTTCAATAGGACAATTGGTTAAATGTAGGTATTTAAATCTCTATTCACTGCAGAAGTCTATTGTGAGACAAATAATAAAAGTACATGCAGTATTCCATTCTGCGGGCTTCATGCTCACAGGAGTAACGAGTGAAATCTGGTACAGGGTTCGGGTGTGCATGTGAACATTTCCAGACAACCCCATAGATGTCAGCAGTCCGTCCTGACCATATTCACCAACAGTTTGATGGCACAGACACCTGACCCAGGACTTCGGGTCAGGGTTCTACAAGGGGCTGTCCTCAGGGTCCGAGGCCATCCAGGGAGGGAGGAGTAAGAGGAAGGCAGAGTTGCTTCACCAATGGTGAATGCCAGCATCTCCTCAGCCCTGGCCTTGTGCCTTGGAGCAGCGGGAAGCCAGGACTTAAATCTATCCTACATTCCCTTTTATTTATCCTCTCAGGCCATGGCCTTGCCTGTAAAATGTAGTACCAGATCATCTCACACCATAGCCTTTTGATGCTAATTGTATTAAGAAAGGTGATTTTTTTTCCCCCATGGATCATAAAGCTGTCAAGTTACCATAGAAAACCTAGCCCAGGACTTGCAATGGAGAAAGGTTCTTAGCTGCTGACATTTAGACCCTAAAGTCAGACATCAGCATTTATACTCTCCTGGCTGGTGTCACCACGTATACTGAACAGGCAGTGCCACCAGAGATCACACCCCACCTTGGGTTAAAGCCTCTCCTAGTGCTGTGGGTTACTATGTGTGCAAAAGACAGATGTCTCTGACCCAGACACCATCGCGTGAGTCTGGCAGACCACTTACAGCGGGCGTCTCCTACTTCTAAAGCAGCCCGCGGCGTGCACGTGTTACCTCTAGAAACCAAAGGAACAAATAAAAAGCCTATGTTAGAAAATGAAGACAGAGACTTCCAGTAAAATGGTGGTGTAGGAGCCATGCCAAAGCAGCCTGAGGGAGAAAATAAAAACAGTGCATGGCTATTTTATTTCTTACACACAAGCAGATTTTTTTCTTTTGCTTTTTCGAGATAGGGTCTCACTCTAGCTCAAGCTGACCTGGAACTCACCCTATATTTTCAGGGTGGCCTCAAACTCGCAGCGATTCTCCTACCTCTGCCTCCCGAGTGCTGGGATTAAAGGCGTGGGCCACCACATCCGGCAAAAGGGGATTGGAGAGAAACTGCTGGATCTTTCAGTTCTGTTTGTTCGTTTTTGTTTTTCGAGGTAGGGTCTCACTCTAGCCCAGGCTGACCTGGAATTCACTCTGTAGTCTCAGGCTGGCCTCGAACTCATGGTGATCTTCCTACCTCTGCCTCCCCAGTGCTGGGATTAAAGATGTGTGCCACCACGCCCAGCTCACACAGGCAGCCTCACAAAGGAGCGATACTTACACACTCCGTGTGCACTGGGTGGACGGCGAACAGCAGAGCCGCAAGCAGGGACGCTCTGGGGGCCAGGTGCACCCTCCGGCCTTTACTGGTGAACTGCAGGCCGCCAAAGAGCACCGAGAAGACGTCCACCAGCAGGACAGAGATGCCACCATGCAGGAGGATGTTGACCACGTGGAAACCCACGGGGTGGAAACCTCCTGACAAATAGTAGTTGATCCTGAAAACAAGCACGGGGCGTTCAGGCTGGAGGTGTGAAAGCACACGCAATGCAACGCAACACAATGCAACGGCTTCACTCCCCAGGACGTGGTGGTCCCCAGGTGGAAGCTGCACCAGGATAAACGTGCCAACCCCCCCCCCCCCAAGAAGCCGGAAGAAGTAGTGTGAATGCCACTAGCCACAGAGAGGGAGACGTAAGGAGTAAAGGGGAATCATAGGGGAAGAGACTGAAAATTCATGGAGATGAAAGTCAAAAGGAAAGGTAGCCAGTTTTTATTTATTTGTTTATTTTTTCAAGGCAGGGTCTACTCTAGCCCAGGCTGACCTGGCATTCACCACAGGGTCTCAGGGTGGCCTTGAACTCACAGTGATCCTCCTACCTCTGCCTCCCGAGTGCTGGGATTAAAGGCATGTGCCTCCACGCCTGGCTTGGTAGACAGTTTTGTGTGCATATGTGTTCATGTATTCGAGAGGGCACATGTGTGTCGAGGCCAGAGGATACACTTGAGAGTCATTATCAAGTGTCACCTACTTTAAAAAAAAATAGTTATTAGCAGCGGGGGGGGGGGGGGGGGGAAGCATGGGCGCACCAAGGCCTGCGGCCACTGCACTGGAACTCCAGATGCATGCGCCACCTTGTGTGCATATGAGACCTTGCATGCTGTGTCACTGTGTGTCTGGCTTATGTGAGACCTGGAGAGCCTAACAAAGGTTCTTAGGTTTAGCAGGCAAGCACCTTCACTGCTAAGCCACCTCTCCAGGCCTGGAGTCTTCTACCTTTTTTGAGATAAGGTTTCTCACTGGCCCAGAGCTCAGCAATTAAGCCAGACTGGCTGTTCTGTGAGCCCCAGGGATCTGACGGTCTCCACCTCCACAGTGCTGGGATTACAAGCGCATGTTACCATGCCTGGCATTTTTTTTTTTACACAGGTTCCGGGATCAAACACAGGTCTGCATGTTTGCAATGAAGCATGTCACCGAGTGCTTACCAACTATCTACCAAGCCCTAGATGGTCAGTTTTAAGTACAAAACAGGAAGAAGTGTATACCAAGAGACATGATATTAACATGCATTTCTCAACAGAACACCTTCATGCAATCACCAATTCTTATTTTTGACTGTTTCCAAACTGCTGGGGGCTGTAATCCATCACTTTATGCTTCCCTGTGAGAACTACACACAAGAATTGAAATGTGCCCCAGAAACAGGCATGAATAAAGACTCTCCAGGAGGCAACTGTATCTGTTTGATAAGCAGCTCTAGCCAGGCGTGGTGGTGCATACTTTTAACCCTAGCATTTGGGAGGCAGAGTTAGGAGGATCACTGTGAGTTCAAGGCCAATCTGAGATGACAGTGAATTCCAGGTCAGCCTGAGGCAGAGTGAGACCCTACCTCAAAAAAAAAAAGTAGCTCTGATTAAGGAATGGGGCAGTAAAATTTTTATGTGTGTATGTGGACACGTGACTGCATGTTCCAATGTATATGGTACATGTGTGTCTACATGCATACACACACACATGTGAATATGGAGGTAAAAGGCTGACACACGTGTTCTTCTCTATTGCTCTATTTCTTAAAATTTTAAATTTTTATGTTTGAGACAGAGAGACAGACAGACAGACAAAGAGACAGAGAGAGAAAAGCAGAGACAGAATGGATGTGCCAGGGCCATCAGCCACTGCAAACCAACTTCAGATGCATGTTCCACCTTGTGCATCTGACTTACGTGGGTCCTGGGGAATCGAACCTGGGTCCTTTGGCTTTGCAGGTAAGTGCTTTAAGCGCTAAGCCATCTGTCCAGCCCTCACCCTGTTTTTTTGAGACAAAGTTTCTCACTGAACCTACAGTTTCCTGGTGTGGCTAGACAGACTGGCCAGTGATAGCCCATCTTTGCCTCGCCTGCACTGGGACGATAACCATGCCACCACACATGGCATTTATGTGCCAACTGGGGGTCTGAACTGAGGTTCTCATGTATGTGCAGCATGCCCTTTACCCACCGAACCACCGCCCCAGCCCCGAGAGGTGATTTTAAGTTTCATTTCCATTTTAAATATTGACTTTATTATATTGGTAGGAAGATTACAGTTCATTTCTGTTGTTGTTCTTCCCTTGGGAGCTAATGAAACAGGAAGAGGAGAATCTCCAAACACTGAAAGAAATATGGAATGCTCCACTGATTTGCATAATATTCCTGTGCAGGGGCCGTGCTGATGCCTCTGCAGCAGTCCAACTTGGTCTGTGCCATGAAAGCCAGTGCTCTCAAGCAGAGCGCCTTCAAGAACAGCCTCACACTCTCCAGTGACACACACCCCTCAGACACAGCTCACACTCTGCAGTGACACACACCCCTCAGACACAGCTCACACTCTGCAGTGACACACACCCCTCAGACACAGCTCACACTCTGCAGTGACACACACCCCTCAGACACAGCTCACACTCTGCAGTGACACACAACCCTCAGACACAGCTCACACTCTGCAGTGACACACACCTCTCAGACACAGCTCACACTCTGCAGTGACACACACCCCTCAGACACAGCTCACACTCTGCAGTGACACACACCCCTCAGACACAGCTCACACTCTCCAGTGACACACACCCCTCAGACACAGCTCACACTCTGCAGTGACACACACCCCTCAGACACAGCTCACACTCTGCAGTGACACACACCCCTCAGACACAGCTCACACTCTCCAGTGACACACACCCCTCAGACACAGCTCACACTTTCCAGTGACACACACCCCTCAGACACAGCTCACACTCTCCAGTGACACACACCCCTCAGACACAGCTCACACTCTGCAGTGACACACACCCCTCAGACACAGCTCACACTCTCCAGTGACACACACCCCTCAGACACAGCTCACACTCTGCAGTGACACACACCCCTCAGACACAGCTCACACTCTGCAGTGACACACACCCCTCAGACACAGCTCACACTCTCCAGTGACACACCCCTCAGACACAGCTCACACTCTGCAGTGACACACACCCCTCAGACACAGCTCACACTCTCCAGTGACACACCCCTCAGACACAGCTCACACTCTCCAGTGACACACACTCCTCAGACACAGCCTCACACTCTCCAGTGACACACACCCCTCAGACACAGCTCACACTCTCCAGTGACACACCCCTCAGACACAGCTCACACTCTCCAGTGACACACACTCCTCAGACACAGCCTCACACTCCCCAGTGATACACACCCCTCAGACACAACTCACACTCTCCAGTGACACACACTCCTCAGACACAGCTCACACTCTGCAGTGACACACACCCCTCAGACACAGCTCACACTCTCCAGTGACACACCCCTCAGACACAGCTCACACTCTCCAGTGACACACACTCCTCAGACACAGCTCACACTCTCCAGTGACACACACCCCTCAGACACAGCTCACACTCTGCAGTGACACACACCCCTCAGACACAGCTCACACTCTGCAGTGACACACACCCCTCAGACACAGCTCACACTCTGCAGTGACACACACCCCTCAGACACAGCTCACACTCTGCAGTGACACACACCCCTCAGACACAGCTCACACTCTGCAGTGACACACACCCCTCAGACACAGCTCACACTCTGCAGTGACACACACCCCTCAGACACAGCTCACACTCTGCAGTGACACACACCTCTCAGACACAGCTCACACTCTCCAGTGACACACACCTCTCAGACACAGCTCACACTCTGCAGTGACACACACCCCTCAGACACAGCTCACACTCTGCAGTGACACACACCCCTCAGACACAGCTCACACTCTGCAGTGACACACACCCCTCAGACACAGCTCACACTCTGCAGTGACACACACCCCTCAGACACAGCTCACACTCTCCAGTGACACACACCCCTCAGACACAGCTCACACTCTGCAGTGACACACACCCCTCAGACACAGCTCACACTCTGCAGTGACACACACCCCTCAGACACAGCTCACACTCTCCAGTGACACACACCCCTCAGACACAGCTCACACTTTCCAGTGACACACACCCCTCAGACACAGCTCACACTCTCCAGTGACACACACCCCTCAGACACAGCTCACACTCTGCAGTGACACACACCCCTCAGACACAGCTCACACTCTGCAGTGACACACACCCCTCAGACACAGCTCACACTCTCCAGTGACACACACCCCTCAGACACAGCTCACACTCTGCAGTGACACACACCCCTCAGACACAGCTCACACTCTCCAGTGACACACCCTCCTCAGACACAGCTCACACTCTGCAGTGACACACACCCCTCAGACACAGCTCACACTCTCCAGTGACACACCCCTCAGACACAGCTCACACTCTCCAGTGACACACACTCCTCAGACACAGCCTCACACTCTCCAGTGACACACACCCCTCAGACACAGCTCACACTCTCCAGTGACACACCCCTCAGACACAGCTCACACTCTCCAGTGACACACACTCCTCAGACACAGCCTCACACTCCCCAGTGATACACACCCCTCAGACACAGCTCACACTCTCCAGTGACACACACTCCTCAGACACAGCTCACACTCTGCAGTGACACACACTCCTCAGACACAGCTCACACTCTGCAGTGACACACACTCCCCAGACACAGCTCACACTCTGCAGTGACACACACTCCTCAGACACAGCTCACACTCTGCAGTGACACACACCCCTAGACACTGCTCACACTCTGCAGTGACACACACCCCTAGACACAGCTCACACTCTCCAGTGACACACACTCCTCAGACACAGCTCACACTCTCCAGTGACACACACTCCTCAGACACAGCTCACACTCTGCGTGTGGCTCACACTCCCTCAGACTTGGAGTTACCACAGGCTTCGTAACATACACGAGTGGCTCTACCCACCTAAGACCCACTGACTGGACGCCGCAGTCTAGTGATAGGGCCCTGGCTGGGAAGAGAGTGACACAGCCATGCTCAAGGTCAAGTGCACACCTCGGGTGGGTGACCCCCGTTCCTGCTGTCGCTCCTCACCTGAACGTCAGGACAGTGAGCGGCCGGTAGGATTTGTGGCTGGTATTGCTGCTCAGTCTACTGCCCCAGAAGTCATGGTGCCACAGGTCTCCCAGGGGCGTGTCTGCCTGGAGGTCCTATAGGAACACAACGCAATGGACACTGTTGGTAAACGGCTCACGATCCTCCCCTAGCCCTGGACCCAAGTTCTCAGTGTGTCCCTGAAGCTGCCTCGCAGCTGTCAGCTCTGCGTACGTTCCCTTTCTCCAACTAGCCTTGGGCTCATCGTCCCTTCTCTAGAAGTGATCAAGCCTCTTAACAGGGGCCCTGCATCCTCACACTCTAAGCAGAACTGCTCTCAGCAGGACTGCCTGGCTAGCTGCATACTCCTCCGTTCTCCTGTAAGCTCCCTCCCCAGCTGCTCGGCACAGGCAGGTCTGCCCTGATGTTTCCCCTCAACCATTCACAGTGCAGCTCCTTCGCCATCTGCATCTCAGCCATGAAGTTCTGATACCCTGGCTGGATCTCATTCCCTTTCTGTGAGTCCTGGGGCATCTCACACCTGTCTCCATAGTGCCTGGCACACTGGTGACTTATAACCCTGCTTATCTGCACCACTGTCTAGAGGACCATAAAGCGGAGGCCACACAAGCTTCTTCCGTGCACAGAAGGTACTGAATGTGTACCAAACAAGTGGACCACTCAGCCAACAAGATCGCCACTCCCCTTCCAGATCCAGCTAAATAAGGCGACACAAAACAACCCCAGTTCAAACAAGTGTGGATAAATGCAACTTTAAAATGTTTTTATGTATTTGAGAGAGAGAGTATTAATGAACAATTGTGGGTGCTCTTCCCACTGCAAATAAACTCCAGATGAATGCACCACTTTGCGCACCCAGCTTTACGTGGGTCCTGGGGAATATAACCCAGGCTGTCAGGCTTTGCAAGCAAGAGCCTTTAACCACTGAACCATCTCCCCATCCAAAGTACAACTTTCTAAGTTTCTGGCTTTTATTTTTAAAACATTTCTTTTTGTTTATTTACTTATTTATGAGAAAGAGTGAGACAGATCGAGAATGGGTGTGCCAAGGCCTCTAGTCACTGCAAGTAAACTCCACAGGCATGCATCACCTTATGCATCTGGCTTACGTGGGTACTGGGGAACTGAACCTGGGTCCTTCAGCTTTGCAGGCAAGTGCCTTAACTGCTAAGCCTATTTCTGACTTTTGATCATGAGTTAAGTGGACTGTGAAATTGGGATGGGCGGAGAAATCTGCATATCTTTTGAAGAGAAAATTACTAAATTTGTTTTTAAAACTGTATTTCTTTCTGCTGAGGCAATTTAACTTTGTATTTAGTATTAAACACTCAAGATGTTTTTAAAAGATATTTAAAATACAACCTTTTAAAATCATTGATACTAATGGATATAAAAGGTAAAGAAAGGTACTGTAGAAGAAATAGATCCAATTACTAAGGTTAAATTCAACTGGAATGTTTTGGGGCCTAGAGATTAAGAGTCACTAAGCATTGACCAGTGTAATGGTTGGGATTCCTCTTTCTAACCAAATTGGCCCTGAGTCTCTGAAGCCCAGGAGCTCTATTAAAGGAGAGAGAGAGGGCTGGAAATGGCTTAGTGGCTAAGGTGCTTGCGTGCAAAGCCAAAGGAACCAGGATAGATTTTCCAGAATCCACGTTAAGCCAGATGCGCAAGGTGGCATGTGTGACTGGAGTTTGTCTGCCGAGGATGAAAGCCCTGGCACCTCCATTCTCTCTTTCTCTATGCCTGTTTCTCTCTCTCAAATAAATAAACAATAAAACTTGAAAGAAAAAAAAAAAACAAACAAAAAAACAAGGGGAGTGAGAACCTCCCACACTTCCTAATCATTGGAAGCCTGGTTGGTATTCCAAGAAGTAGGATGACAAGACATGCTTCTGAAATGTCACCACGCCTGTCCAGCTACCTCCTGGCCTCACATCTTCCCATGACTCGTTCCTGACTCCAGCAGGTAGGTGCACTTAAAAGAAGAGCCCAGGCTGCTGTCAGCTTCCTAACAATGGTCTTGGAGCACACAAGAGGAGGAGGTCCAATGCCAAACAGAAGAGGTGGTCCAATGCCACACAATCCTCTCACAAGAAATATCCATGCTTGGCCATGGTGTTCAGTACTCGCTTCTCCAGTGCCTCCCGGCTCAAAGGGAAAGCTTTGAAAAGAGGGGTCAGGGCTGGAGATATGGCTTAGCAGTTAAGCGCTTGCCTGTGAAGCCTAAGGACCCTGGTTCAAGGCTCGATTCCCCAGGACCCACGTCAGCCAGATGTACAAGGGGGTGCACGCCTCTGGAATTGGTCTGCAGTGGCTAGAAGCCCTAGCGCACCCATTCTCTCTCTGCTTCTTTCTCTGTCACTCTCAAATAAATAAATAAATAAATAAATAAAACCAAAAAAAAAAAAAAATCAAAAAAGCTTAGGAATTCTTTATTTAAAAAAAAAGAGAGAACAGACGCCAAGTTGGGCACCTGACTCCCATCATGACGTCCTGTGGGGATCAGCTTTAGCCTTCCTAGGAGCTGGTCAGGTGTTTTGCTAAGATGACAGGATCTACCTGCTAACTCCTTTCTCCGCGTCACTAACGTGCTTACTCAGTAGTGAGGAGGCTGAGGGCAGCACCTCACCCTCCTTGCAAACGAAAATGAACACCAATGGAGGTCTAAATATTTGATTAGGCCCAGCCTACACGCAGCAGGGCTGCGATAGAAAGGCAGGTCAATTTGCCCCTCATGGTTATGGGAACAATGGGTCGTGTCTGAAATTCCTCCTAATTCAACTGTTTCTGAGATTACCATCTCATGGAAGAAAACAGTCAACTGAGCACCTCAAGGAGGCACATGCAGAACAGATGCCAACGCTCCCAGACCCAGCAACTGCCCACTCACGTCACCCAGGTGCGGTGCCAGCTGCAGAGGCGTGCCTTCCAAAGAACAGAGAAACAGGGCTGGAAAGTTAGGACAAGGGTGTGAAGTGTTGTTCTGCAATATACCACCCAGACCCCACAGAGCAGAGGCAAAGGTCTGTAAAATGCATCAGGGTACCCGACATACCTCAGCCCATAGTTGTTTCATTTTGCACACATGTGTGGGTGCATGTGTGGTGTGGACGTGGGCGTAACTGGGAATATGGAGGCCAAAAGCAGCTGTCAACTGTCTTCCTCAATCTCTTGCCACCTTGATTTTTTGAAGTAGATGACAGCCCTTCTTTTATTTTTATTTATTTGAGAGAAGAAGAGAGAGAGAGAGAGAGAGAGAGAGAGAGAGAGAATGGGTGTGCCAGGGCATCCAGCCACTGTGAACAAACTCCGGACACATGTGCCACCTTGTACATCTGGCTTACATGGGCCCTGGGGAATCGAACCTACGTCCTTTGGCTTTGTAGGCAAGCTCCTTAACTGTTAAGCCATCTCTCCAGCCCTCCATCTTATTTTCTGAGACAGGGTCTTCTCACTACACTCAGAACTAACTGCCTTGGCTAGACCAGCTAGCCAGTAAACCTTAGGAATCCTGTGTCTGCCTTCTCAGCTCTAGGATTACAGATACACAGTGTCACATTCAGCTTTTATGTGGTGCCGGGGGTTCGAACTAAGGTCCCCGTGCTTGCATGACAAGCATCTAATCCATCAAGCCACCTCTCAGACCCCGCTCGTGTCTCAGCTCAATGGAATTCTCCAACACTGATTGTGGATCAACCCTTTATATAACCAAGTGGAAGGATCAAGAAACTCACTAAAATAAGTAAATGAATTAAAAACCAAAGCCTTATGTAAAAGTCATTCTGTGGCTAACAAGCCTTCAATGTGACACAGTTGCTTAGAGCTCCTTACTTCTTTTAAACATGGTTAAAAAGAATAAATAAATGGACTGGAGAGATGGGTTAGTGATTAAAAGAACTTGCCTGCAAAGCCAAAGGATCTAGTTTGATTCCCCAGAACCCACGTAAGCCAGATGCACAAGGTGGCACATGCATCTGGAGTTTGTTTGCAGTGGCTGAAGGCCCTTGGAGTGTCCATTCTCTCTCTCTCTCTCAAACAAATAAATAAAATAAAATTTTATATATATATATGTATGTGTATATATATACATATATATATATATATATATATTTTTTTTTTTTTTAAAGAACAAATAAGAGTCATGTAGTGTAACTTGTGGGTGAATCCGAAAGGAAATCTCGAGCAGAAAACTTGTATCAATATCATCAAGGTTCAGGGAATTTTATGGAAGAGAGGCAAAAAGAGTGTAAGAGCCACAGGTTGGGACGTCATGCCCAGAGGCATTGCCTCCCCCCAATAACTGTCTGCTGCTCCCACAAAGCATAACTCACAACGCCATGGGGAATGCCAGCAACCCCGCTGAGAAGGGCCTCCCACAGAAAGGGGGCAGGGAGGAGGGAAAAGATGGTACCAGTCTACAGTGTATCCATACAAAGCATGTTCTTAATTTAAAAATTAATCAGGTATAAGTAGATAACTGCATCATTCATGTGCTCTATCCTTGTTGACTTTCCTATTTATTAAAGGAAGCATGTCAAAATCAAAATAAACAAACAAACATTGCTGGGCATAGTGGCACACAACTTTAATCCCAGCACAGGTGAAGCTAGGGTAGGAGGAGGACTGCTATGAGTTCGAGGCCAGCCTAAGAATATATAGTGAACTTCAGGTCCGTCTGGGCTAGAGTGAGACCCTATCTCAAAAAAAAAAAAAAGCAACTGTGCTTGACTTGCACTATCAAAATGGAGAGAAGGAATTACAATATTTTGTTACAAAAAAAACCCTAGTCATCGGTTTCTCCAACCCCACAGCATATATGCTTGCTACACAAGAGTTTTCCTCAACATTTCAATATGAAAATGACTTCTTCCTAATTTGGTGCAATCTATGACTTGCATATATATACATACATATGTATATATATATATATACATACATATACATATATATATATATATATATATATTTGTAAGGGAAGAGAGAGAGGGAGGGAGAGAGAGAAGCATGGGCAAGGGCATGGGCCCTGGCACTGTGTATGAATTGCAGGTGCATGTGCCCCTTTGTGTGCTGGCTTGATGTGGGTGCTGGGGAATCAAACCCAGGCCATCAGGCTTTGCAAGCAAGCTGAGCCATCTCTCCAACCCTGACTTCCAATTTTTCTTTTTTTACAAGCATTCAACGATGGTGTTGCAGAGTTTGCAAATGACATGTCCTGGAGGTAGCAGGAGCATTCCCCCAAGTCCCAGTCAGTGCGTACACAACATACCTGTCTGATGAGTGGGTCTATCACAGAGACTGCGCCTCACCTCACTTCTGAGCTCCGCCACTGCTTGCCTGAGTTTCTTTCTTTCCTTGTCCTTTTAACTTCATTTAAATCTTTTCATTCCCTTTCCACAACTCGGCTGGAGAGTGAAAAAGAACGGTTTTCCCTGACCTGGTGTAGCTACAACTGTTGAACAAAATTGACTGGGCTCTTGCAAGGTCAGCAGACTTGAGTCCAGAACATGAAGGGACCTGGAATGTGACATCCCTGGGCAGCACACTGCTCATGCTCCAGACGCAGTCAGCATGCTGTCCCCACACTCAGTGACCGGCGAGAGCCACGGGCAGCTGCTGGCTGCTACGGAGGGTGTACTTTTAGGAAGTGATTTGATCTACCCATCACCACAGCAAATGGATGATTTTTTTCCCCCTTTCTTTCACAGTTCTGGAAACTTTTCGTGAAACTGCAAACACTCCATCTGCCTGTCCTGCAATACCCAGGCTTTGTAATTGTAGCCGAAAGGCATCTCTGATGCACGTGTACATGGGGCCTTGTGGGGCTAAGAAGGGACTGAAAACCAGAAACTAAGGAATTGAGTAAGAGGAGAAAGGAGAAGGAGAGAAAGAGAGAGACTAGAGGAAAGACAGAAAGAGAAAATGAATCTACAGCCCACTGAGACCCAGACAGATGGCCAACCCAAGTTCAACCAGCTTGAATGATTCTGAGATGTAAGCAAGTAAGCCACGTTATGCTTCACGGAAGAGTTGAGTAAGGTACAAACCTTATTGTTAACAATCGCTTCCGAGTCATCAAAGACAAAATCCCCATCGTAGCTCCTTGCAAAACACAGCAGGGAAGAAAATCCCACTATTAACTTGGCCCAGAAAGGGGGAAGGACAGAAGACGGAATGATGTGATCCAAGTCAGCATCCAGTTCGGCCATCCTGGAAACTGCAGGCTGCCGGCCCCTTGCTCCAGCATTATGCTGGCTAGAAATCTGCAAGGAAGAAAAAAATGTCACATGAGTATCCATCACCTGTCAGGCATGCCTCTGCAGTAGACGTCTTTGCCGTAAGCAAGTAAGAGCTAGTCACATATGCTGACTTTTGTACCTGTGAATCATTAGCCTGTTAGACCATGGCTTTGAACTTTAAGCAACACAAAAACCACCTGGGGGCTGGAGAGATGGCTTAGTGGTTAAAGCGCTTGCCTGTAAAGCTTAAGGACCAAGGTTTGGTGCCCTGATACCCAAGTAAGTTGTATACACACGGTGGCACATACATCTGGAGTTCATCTGCACTGGCTAGGGGCCTCTCTTTCTCTCAACTGAATTATACATATATATATATATTTACCCAGGACATGGGAAGAGTCCTGAGCCCTGAGACTACATGCAGAATCTGAAGCCCTGTGGTTTCTGACGTTACCTGTGGCAGTTATTCCCTCGTGGCTGGTATGAGACACCCAACCGAAAGCCGCTCGTGGAAGGAAAAGGTTTGTTTCCAGTGTAAAGTCTCCTGGCGGCAGGCAGGCCTGAGCAGGAAGCCTGGACTTCCTCCTCACAGCAGCAGGGAGGAAGCATTGTGTACTAAGCTGGGAGCTGGGCTGTATCACCCCAAAGCCCACCAAAAATGACACACCTTTTCTAGCAAGATTCCACCTTCCAAAGTCTCCCCCCTACAAGCTTCCCAAATTGCCATCAGTTGGGGACCAAGTATTCCATACACAAGAGCCTGTAGGGGACATTTCGTTCAAGCCACCACATTACCCTTCAGAAACACTGACATAATGGAACCTTGTACTTACGAAACTATAAAGCAAGTCATTTTTAAGAGGTTCAAGCTTACGAAGCTTGGAGAAAAAATTTTGCTTCAATTTAGAAAACCTAATACCCGTTCCCTGAGGGCACACTGGGTGTGTGTTGGTGGGAGGGATAGAGCGTAGTGTGTAAAACATGACTTTGATCCTGACTCCGACAGAGCTCACAACAAACGTGTAGAACTAAGGTACACAAGCCTGTCACATGAAAATCCAACGGCACTGTGGGGGCTCGACTCAGGTGTCCCCCATAAACTTAGGTGTTCTGAACGCTAGGTTCCCAGCTGATGGGAGATTTGGGGATTAATGCCTCCTGGAGGGAGTGTATTGTTGGGGGTGGGCTTATGGGTGTTATAGCCACTTTCCCCATGCCAGTGTTTGGCACAAGCTCCTGTTGCTATTGCCCACCTGATGTTGGCCAGGGGATGATGTCCACCCTCTGCTCATGCCATCATTTCCCCCTGCCATCGTGGAGCTTCCCCTAAAGCCTGTAAGCCAAAATAAACCTCTTTTTTTTTTCCCACAAGCTGCTCTTGGTTGGGTGATTTCTACCAGCAATGCGACCCGAACTGCAACAGGCACTCATTAGGGGAAGGTTATGACTAACTGATTGCTTCGTTGGTGATTTACACAGAGGTAGAGGGACTAACTACTATGGAATACAGTGTCCCAAAGAGGGGATATAACTCTGTGTGAGGACGTGACCCTCCATATTGGGTAAAAAAGCTAAAACTACATACTTTACTGGGTGTAGTGTTTACAGCGCATGGGGTACGTGTGGGCGGGTGTGCACAGTGCATGCC
The DNA here is from genome assembly GCF_020740685.1 of Jaculus jaculus. Taxonomy (NCBI): domain Eukaryota; kingdom Metazoa; phylum Chordata; class Mammalia; order Rodentia; family Dipodidae; genus Jaculus; species Jaculus jaculus. The sequence goes on along the minus strand of NC_059104.1, from coordinate 11,516,637 downwards.
AACACGGGCAGAGGTCAGGGGCCGCTGTGCACCCTCCTCCGTCTTCCTTCCTTGAGACGGGGTTTCTCCCTGGCCCTGGGGGCTCGTGTCATTTCTTGCTTGGTTAGCCTGGCTGACCAGTTGGCCCCAGTGTGTCCCTGCTTCTTTCAGCGCTGGGGTTACAGGTCTGTTATGTGGGTGCTGGGGGAGCAAACTCAGCTCCTGGCGCCTGTGTTCTCCACCGAACCACCTCCTCAGACTCTCTGTTTTAAACTTTCAAATAGGTAAACATTTTTTTTTCTTTTGCCTCAGATTTGCCATTTATTAGCTCTCAATCCCCTCTACTTCCTGTGGAACTCTGCACAATATAAGAACTTTCCAGCAGCAAGACTTGCTTAACACCTTGGGCCAATCCCAAGGTTTGCTTAACACTCAACGATGAATGTGCGAATCAGTTCTCTGCGCCCAGTCCCATTACACCCTCCAAAGGTGCTTTCGGCAGACCTGTCCAGACCAGTCAGGATCAGGCTGTTTCAGTGCCTGCCATGTATAAATTTGAGGGGTTTCTTGAGCAATCTGAGCCTATTTCTTCACCCCCAAAATGGTGTTGAGAGTGCTTGCCTCACACAGCTGTAGTGAGGCTTGTAATGGCTGCTCAGGGGAGATTAGCTATCACTACTACAGTTCCTTCCCTGAAGCTGAATGATCCGGAAAACCCACTCTGGTACTCCCTGAGAGAATGGCCTCTGTTCCTTCCATGCTGAGAGAAGACGGCCCCAGGCTGCCTTGACCCGGAGGCACTTGGGATATATTTGGGTCCAGATCACCAAGTGAACATTCTACGTCAATGAGGCAACCACATAGGAATCGGAAGCTACCGGCCTCTTTTCTACAGCCTTCTGCCTGAGAAAGGGTGGAGACAGATCAATGGACAGCGGGGCAAACCATTCTATGGCAACATGGTTCCTTTCCAGAGGCAGAAAATCCGGTTTACAATCCAGACATCAAAGACTGCAACTCCTTTACTGCCTGACCCTGGAGCCTCACTGCATGAGATAAGTGTTGAGGGGCCAGACAGAGTCCACCTACTTTCTGCACTTTCCTTTTCTTTCCACTGAAAGGAGGAAGTATTGTCCAAACCCCAATTACAGTTATAAACCAAACTCAAATCACCATGAAGACCCTGATTTTTTTTTCTTTTTAACAGATAAAGAAATGACTCCTGGGCTGGAGAGATGGCTTCATGGTTAAGTGCTTGCCTATGAAGCCTAAGGACCCCAGTTCAAGGCTCAATTTCCCAGGACTCACATTAGCCAGATGCACAAAGGGGCGCACGCGTCTGGAGTTCGTTTGCAGTGGCTGGAGGCCCTGGTATGCCCATTCTCGCTCTCTCTACCTCTTTCTGTCGCTCTCAAATAAATAAATAAATAAAAACGAAAAATTAAAAAAAAATGATTCCTGATACTTAAAGATACTTAACTTCAAAGGAAGTTACCAATACCATACCTTAACACTGAGGGATCTATGTGGAGGAAAACAGCTTATACCGATTTTAAATGCATTAAAGAGCAGCTGGGCCAGAACAGGCCATAAAACTGGTCTTAATGCTCTCTGGTTTAACCCCTGTGGTGGTTGCCATCAGAGGCTCCCCACAAACACTCGTGTGTTTTGAATGCTTGGGCTCCAGCTGGTGTCAGTTTAGAAGGTGGGACCTTGTTGGAGAGGGGGGTGTTACTGGAGGTGGGCTTAGGGGTGATTCAGCCAACTCCTCCTCACCAAAGACTGCCTCATTCTCTTGCTGCTGTTTTCCAACTGCTGCAGCAGAGGTGATGTCCAGCCGCTGCCCATGCCATGTTCCCCAGCCATCATGAAGCTTTTCCTCAAGGGCACAAACCAAAAGAAAAACTTCTCTCCCACCAGCTGCTTTTGGTTGGGTGCTCTGTGCCAGCAGTGAGAATGTTAACTACAACAGCCCCAAATATCTGACAGTGACTTCATAAAAGTTTATCAGGAAGTTCAAATGTCTTAAAGGACAACCACTAATGGAGGAAACACGCTCTGCTCCAAAATTAGACCCGTGGTCTCTCAGACTATTTCTAGCAAGTCAAGTAACAGCCCACATATGTATCAGGTGGACTGTGAACTGCAACCTCTGGGGTGCTCTGGTAGGCTAGGTCCCGACACTTGGGAAATCAATGTGATAGCTGGGTCAATCTCAAAGTGATTTGTCCTTTTCCCTTGTGAGGGCAGCGAGGCACCTCAAGCGGGTGCAGCTCTTCCCATCACCCTCTTGGCTCTCGCCTTCTCATGGGAGCATCCCTGCACTTAGGGGAATCCTCCTTAGTCCAAGGCCTCTGCTGTTTTGCTGCCACTGAAAACACTGCCAAATGTCCTTTTTAACTTAAGGGATTCACTGTTCACACACAGAGTAAGAATAGTCCAGAAAATGCTTCATTAGCAAATGCAAAAAAAAAAAAAAAAAGTAAAATGCATTAGCAATCCATGTGATGTTCTTGGAGTCCAGCCTGGCAGTTTGGAGGTTCTAGCAGAGGATCACAGCTGTGCATACCCTTGACTGAAGACTGGGGTCCTCCCCTATTCAGAGAAGGGCGTCCCCTTCGACAGAGCTTCAGAAGGGACGCACAAGGAGCGGTGAGGGAGGAAGCAGACACCCCCTCAGCCAGCCAGATCAGCCCAATCGACTCTGGTGATCAATGGGGTGACAGATGTCGCCCTCACATCCTGCTTCAGCAGTTGAGAGCGAAGGCTCTGAGGGCAGATGAATGTGGGCTTACTGACTGTGTGATCTTGGGCTACTTTGGCTTCCTAAGGATGAGTTGCCTTAGATTTTTGTCTTTGATGACTCTGAGGCTGTTAGTGACAATAAGGCCTGTGTCTCAACTCTTCTGGGAGACTTACATTACTCATGTGCTTACATTTCAGGAACCAGGCAGGTCTGGTATCTATTTCTCTACTAAACTTGGGTTGATCACTTGCTAGGGTCCAGCATGTCAGTGTAAAAGGACACCACTGCTTTTGTTTAAGCATGTGTATGTGTGTACACACATGTGCGTATATATGCACAGAGGCCAGAGGTAGACAGCATGTGTGTAACCATGTGAGTTTTTGAGACAGGGTCTTTTGCTGAACTTGGAGCTCATGAACTCGGCTAGTCTAAGTAGCCAACAAGCTCTGGGGTTCTCTTGTCCCTACAACCCCAGTGCGTGGTATGGTGTGAGCCACCATGCCTGTCATTTTATCTGGGTGCTGGAGATCCAAACTCAGGTTCTCATGCAAGTGTAACAAGCTACCACTCCTTTCTTCAGGAGGCCGCGGTAAGGGTTAGATGAAGTGATATAAACAAATAACCAGTTAGTTCTCATTCGTGCTATTGCTTTGGACAAGCTAGTCCTAGTGCCTTAGGAGCACCCATGGTACCACCATCATGGTCACCAACAGTCCAACAGCTGACCAGGGCATAGCTGAGAAAAGGGGTCGCCGTCTTTTGGGTAGATCTATGGCGCATGGCTTCCCACGAGTCTATACAAATTCCACAACCACACAGTGGTCCTGATCCCAACTTCCCTTCCTAAACAGTAAATGACGTCGTTGGTATCCACATCGTGAAATAAAGATGGAAGCTTTCTCATTTCTGTGTGATGGGTCCTGAGCCGCATGCCCTATTGCTCACCAGGGGACGACTTGCCGCTAACCGTGGCCCCTTCTTCAAAGCTGGATGGACGGTAAGCTCGCCTTATGGAGAGGCAGACAGGAGGCTCGCAGTGGCCTCCATTCCAGCGCTGTTTCATCCAGGTCTGGAAGGGCTCTGACGGTCACTTAACTCCCCTATCTGCACTGCGTCCACCGTGGTTACACTTCGGTTGTCTTTTTATCCCCATTCCCTCAAACTTCTATTATCAAGCCTCTATTTACAGAGGGTTAAAAAAAATTCATTAGTCACCAAGAAAAAGATCGCAAAGACCTCAAGCAGGTTTTTTTTTTTTTTTCCTCAAAAGGAGAGATGGCACTGAGCAGAGAACAGAGGACCCAGAGACAGCAAGGGAACACAGCAGCCTGTACCTCCAAAAAAAGCAAAGGGTGACATTGAGCCTACAAGGGTTCAGCTGGAAAATGAGCCGGCTGGCCTCCTAGAGCTGGTACATGACACAGCCTCTGGAAATCACATGAACCACAATGCTTTCTGACCAGCATTAGTATCCAAAAGAGGGGACAGCGCCCATTGTGAGTACCCAAGGCAAGAAAGCCTATCATCTCCACTGCCCTGCTCTTGTGATACTGAACCAAATGTAGCTAGAACTTGTCCCTGGGCTGGCACCTGCCTATTTCCTACAGGGAAACCCCAGTGACTGCCAGGATCAAGGATTTCTGAAAGGTTTGACTTCAGTGCCTGGTTCACCCAAAAAGTTCCCAGCTTGCTAGCTTATACACATTTTCCTAAGCCAGCTAGGATCACATTGACTCCACCTCCATCTGGGATGCGCTGGCTGGTTGGCAATGCCAGGAGAGGGGACAATGGAGGGATCCAGTCAATATTTAGTAAAACTGTTTCTCAAGGAATTTCTCCACATCCATCCTGCCCCCCCACCCCCCCTCCGCCCCAGCCCCGCGGGAGGGCAAAGAGCAAAGTGTAATAATGACTCCGTGGCTAGATCGTTCCTGTAACCCCTCCCTTCTTTTGTGTGTGGTTTAAAAAAAGAAAAAGAAAGAAAACACACGAGCGCCCACAGTCACAACATCCACAAGCCCAGACGGCCCCGTGGAGGGAGTTCGCGGGAGGGGAGACGGTCCCGCTCGCTGCACCACCTGCTCGGCTTCCCCCAACTCCTGGCCCACGCCGCGAAGTGCTGGGAACCCCCCCCCCCAAGCCCCCAGTCCGTGCCATCGCCCGATCTCGATCTCGCACCGCAGCGGAAGAGCGCGGGGTAGCTGGCACTGCCCAGGCTGCACGGGATGCGGGGCAGGGAGAGGGGCGAGGGAGGGGTGGGAGAGAAGCTGTCTCTGAACCCCGGGCGGGCGGGCGGCCAAGCAGCCGGGCTGTGTCCATCCGTCGCTTGGCGGCGGCCAGCTGGAGGCCAGGCGCAGGGCACGGAGTGGGGAGGACTCATGGCCAGGTGACCGCTTCGCCCAAGACGCACGGAGCCCCAGGAAGTCCCCCGCGCGGCACGGGACTGGCCGAGGAGCGCACGAAGCCAGAGCACCCAGCACCCACTTCTCTTTGTCCCGGGTGCTGCTTACACGGGGGGGGAGCGGTGCAAGCTACCCACGGCCCGAGACCCCGGTCCCAAGCTCGGGTCCCGGAGCTAACTCGTCCAGCAGCTGGGCTGAAGCTTGGGCACCGCCCCCCCCCCACCACTCCCCGTTGCCGCCGCCGCCGCCGCCCCGGGGCCCGGGATGTCGGGGGACGGTGGGGACGGCTCAGCTGCAACGTGGAGCCGGCGCCCAACTCCTCCGCACGCCCCGCGGGGCTCTCGGCCCTCGGCGGGCCGTCCCCCGCGCGCGCGTTACCTGCAAGGAGCCCGAGCCGCGGCCGCATCTCCCTCCCGCGCGCGCGCGCACGCGCGCGCAGAAACTCCGGCGGCTCCGGGGCGCCCGCGCGCCGCCGGCAGGGGAGGGGCCTCCCGCCGCGCCCCGCCCCGCCCCCTCCCCGCGCGCCGCCCCGCAGCCCCCCGCGCGCGCGCGCGCCGGGGCTCTCACTCTTCCCCCCACCCTCGGCCCGCCCTCCCCTCGCTGCCATTGGCTGCTTCTCCTCCCGTCACTCACACACCGAGGCCCGACCTCATTGGCGGAGGCGCGGCTGACGTCACGCGCTCGTCGGAGGCCGAGCGTCGTCGGCGGTGCCGGGGCGGGGCGGCTGCGGCGTGGCGCGGGTAGCCGCGGGGAGTCGGCGGCGGGCCCTCGGTGTTCCCGGGGCTCCGCGCACCTCTCGGCTTATGTCCCGCCGCGGACCGGGGTGAACGCACCCTCCCTCCCTCCCTCCCAAGGCCTTAGTCTCTTCCTGGGCAGAGCCAGCCTTGGGTGCTAGACCCCATGCTCTGTAAGTATCGGTGCTGCTGCCTCGAAGAAAGCAAGCCTGCTTTCCACCTCCATGCCTCCAGAGAGCACCGACCTCCCTCCCCCGCCTCTATTATTAATTATTATTAGTAGTAGTATTACTATTCTCCCCCAATGGATCGGATCCCTCTGAGCCGGAAACCTCTTCTCCAAGTCTTATCCACGTGCCTCCCTCCTCTGCTCTTCATTACTGGGGTTGAGAGTGCTGTCCTGTCGTCCCCAACTCCATTCAATTTTTGGTTTGCCCTCAGTAAAACTGCCTTTGCTAGCTATCTGACATCACGAAATCCAAAGGACACCGCCTTCCTAATGTTACCTGGTCTCAAGCATCTGAGGTTAACTGCTCTCCTGTTTTCCCCCAATCACCTTGACTTGCTTGTCAGTGACACCCCCCACCCCCCATGACCTCTGCAAAGAACATCAAAGGTCTTTTTCTTCTCACAATTCGCCCTGCATGATTTAATCTACTGCCAGCACGGTCATTCGATGTTTTCCACATTTACACCTCTGGTTCTTGCCTTCTCGGAGCTCAATCCCATTTACCCAATTTGTTACTCAGCTTTTTTTCTGGCATGTCTGTATCTCAAACGTTAAAGCATGCAGAGTTGGGCTGGGGAGAGATGGCTTAACGGTTAAGGCGCTTGCCTGGGAAGCCTAACGACCCAGGTTCTATTCTCCAGATCCCATGTAAGCCAGATGCACATGGTGGCACATGCATCTGGAGGTCATTTGCAGTAGCTGGAGGCTCTGGCGTGCCCATTCTCACTCTCCCCATCTCTCTAATAAAAAATAAAAATAAAATATTCTGAAAAGCATCCAGAGTTAACCATGCCTCCCCATTCTTCCCTTCCACTTGTCTGTGATATCCAGGGTACCCCTGTCTCTCCACATCAGCCCTCGCATCTAGCAGATACCCAAGGTTTCTCTGTTTTTCCACTTCCTCCAGCTGCCACTCAAAAATTAATTGTAAATATTTCAATCCAAAACTTGTTGGAGTTCGAAGCATTTTAGTTACCAGATTTTTTTTTTTTGAACCAAAGCTCATTTAGTTGCACATTCGGGGAGAATGGTTGTAATATTTGGCATTTAGGGAGTCTGAACTCTGGAATATGTCCACGTAAGGTGTATTGCAATATGACTGGGATTCTCTGAAGTCAGGCAAGGACAGATCTCCCAGCAGTCCTTGCGACTTTTCTGATGAGATCTCCCTGACCCAGGGAAGATTATAAGGGATTCAGATTTCTTGCGTCCTACCCTGTCTCCATTCAGGGACAGCTCTTTTTTTGTAGCAACCCACTTCTTGGTGTGACTAATATAGTCCAAAAACGAACCCAATCTCTCTTAGTGACCTGTTCACACTTAAAGTTGCTGTTTCCCAACACCACAATACAGTGGTAATCAAATTTCAACAAATTATATTCAAATCATAACACCCTCATTCCTTCCAATGTCTTCTTACTTTTTCTTAAGATAAGGCAAGTAGTTTCATTTCCTTTTTGACTCAGTCCACCTATCAGAGACTAAAGTGGGACAGTAAGGTAAAGGACTCTCCACACTGGTCCTCATGAATTAACAGTCGAGAAAGAGAAAATGCATGAACTTGTATCTCATAAGGCTAAGTGAAATTACATGATAAACACCATAAATGGTGCTAGGGGAAAAAGATGATAAGGAGGTCATTATCTACAAGGGGGATATAAAATTTGGAACAATGAGGGCTAGGGAGATGGCTTAGTGGTTAAGGCTCTTGCCTGCAAAGCCTAAGGATCCAGGTTCAATTCTCCAGGTCCCACATTAGCCAGATGCACAAGGCAGCTCTTGCATCTGGAATTCGTTTGCAGTGGCTAGAGTCCCTGGCATGCCCATTCTCTCTCTCTCTCTCTAATAAATAAGCAAAAAATATTAGGGGAGGGGATATGATGGAGAATGGAGTTTCAAAGGGGAAAGTGGGGGGAGGGAGGGTATTACCATGGGATATTTTTTATAATCATGGAAGTTGTTAATAAAAATTTGAAAACAAAAAGATTGGCACAAAGGCTTGGTATGCTGAAATACCAGAGTTGGTTAACTGTCATGAATCATGCTCTCAGTGATTTAGGCCACACATTCCCTCTCTTGTCATCGACACAAGTTCTGCTTCCTGTAGTCATTTAGGGACCCAGCCTCCACCCCTGCCGTAGCTCCAATCTTAAGCTTCCCACTTCCTTGGCATTATTCAGTGGAGGAGTTGATCTGCCTAGAAAAGACACATTTCCACTTCCTGTTGGAGAAAACAAGTCATGTTTCAAGAGGGCAGGAGAATATAGTTCAGTTGTGCGTCCAGAAATAGGAAATGAATGGCTCCAGAAGACTGTCATTTCAACTGGAGAGACTGGTGGAGCCGATATTCTAACAAAGGAATAGCATGAGTCTTTGGAAAGCTCTGGCTATATTTGCTCTGCTTAGACATACCGGTACACCTAGAGGGATCAGGCTGAAAGGCTGAAAGTTTCTAGATTGAGAAATCTGGAATGTCATGATAAGGATTCATACTTTATTCAGTAGGTTGTAGGCAGTAATTGACATTTTCCAGGGGGAAAATGAGTTAATTAGGACATGTTTAACGAGATTAATCAGCAGAGCCTATGTAGAATGAGATGAAATAAAGCCAGGGCTGAAGTGTGCTTTTTTTCTTAATGAGTAGGTTATTTGCTGGAAAAGACAAAAATGAAGCAGCCTTTTAGAAAGATTTGTTGCTAGAGACCAAAGACCTTAAAACATGGGCGTGGTGGGGCACTCCTTTAATCCCAGCACTCCGGAGGCAGAGGTAGGAGGATCGTCATGAGTTCAAGGCCACCCTGAGACTACATAGTGAATCACAGGTCAGCCTGAGCTAGAATAAGACCCTTCATTGAAAAGCCAAAAACAAAAACAAAAACAAAAACAAAAACAAATACAAAAACAAAAACAAAAACAAACCCACCATGAGAGAAAGTCTCCTTTTAGCAATTAGTCTTGGAGTTGGTAATTCAGTCCTGGAAGAATTAACCCAAACTCTCTTACTGACCTATTCACCTTCCCACATCATGACCACAATGGCAATCAAATTTTAACAAACCGTATTCAAATCATGACACCCTTATCTTCTTCCAATGTATTCTTATTTTTTTATATTTATTTATTTGCAAGGAGAGAGAGGGGAAGGGAGGGAGGGGGAAATTAATGTGAATGAGAATGGGCGAATCCAGGGCCTCCAGCCACTACAAATGAACTCCAGATGCATGTACCACTTTGTGCATCTGGCTTTACGTGGGTACTAGGGAATCAAAGTCAGGTCATTAGGCTTTGTAGGCAAGGACCTTAACAGCTGAGCCATCACTCCAGCCCTCTTATTTTTCGTATGCTAACCAGAGTAGCTTCACTTTTTTTCAGATAAAGAAGCTTTGACTAGGGGGCTGGAGAGATGGCTTAGTGGTTGAGGCGTTTGCCTGCAAAGCCAAAGGATCACGGTTCGACTCTCTAGGACCCACACAAGCCAGATGCACAAGGGCGTGCATGTGTCTGGAGTTCATCTGCAGTGGCTGGAGGCCCTGGCATGTCCAGTCTCTCTCTCTCTCTGACTCTTTCTTTCTCCCAAATAAATAAATAAAATATTTTTTTTAAGAAGCTTTGACTAAGTTAAGTGTGGTCAAAAAAAAAAAAAATTGAAAATCTTATCTATACCAGGCAAGGAACCACACCTATTGCATCAATTTTACCTCCAGTCCCTTCCTCTTGCCCATGTCTAATGTTAGCTGTCTGAGCCCAGTCATAGAAGGTGAGAAGTCACAGTGGCCCCGGCTTGAGAAAGAGTACATGGTCTCTGCCTTGTCTTGTGAACCCCTTTGTGGATGGGTCAGGATAGCAGAGTGGAGCCCAGGGCCCAGTGGGTCATGAGGAAAAATGTGCCTAGGAGGTAGAAGCTTCTAATAGTCTGAGATTGTAATACAAAGAAGAGAATTCTTGGTTGGTATGGTGGTTTGAATAGATGGCCCCCAATATATTCACTGTTTTATTACTTTGTAGTTTGCATCTGCAGCCACCTGGCCTGAGAAGGTGGTTTCACTGGGCGGTTCTTAAGGTGGGGTGGTGGGTTTGAGATTTCAACCTAAAGATCTGCAAAATGTGCCTAGCTGGAGTCCCTGAAGTTTCCTGTGCTGTGTGGCTTTTGGCTTTGCAGAATCCTATGTCCTCAGCCTCTGGCTAAAAGTGAAGGCAGCCCAGTTCTTCTGGTGAAGTCCTCTTGCTAATGGTGGCTGGCCTGTGGGGGACCCAAACTCCCTAACCTGGGCCTTCTGATAACTAAGAACTGGCTCAGGAACATGGTTCAGACCTGGGGTCTCTGCCACCCTCCGACTGCCAGCCACACTGGATGGCAGGGTGTCCCTTGATTTGCACTGTGTGTTCTAGATATGGTTTTGTTTTATTTATTTTTATGGCCTTTTCATATTGTTCAAGCAGCTTGGGTTCCCACAGCTGCCACGCTGAGTGGTCAGCATTTCCCAAAGGATGACACTCTACACGGAGGGCAGTCAAGGGCAGCCTAGAGCTGGGGAGACAGATCTTAATCAGATCCACAGTCACATGGAAATACATTTTCTAGAACATTTTCATGGAAGGCCAGGTCTCTCCTCTCACTAGCTCGTAAGGGACTCATGTACATATCATGTGCATATCACAGCCCAAAGTGTTTGCTCATAAAAATCAATTATAAATATGGTGATTTGTTTCTGGACCATAGGAATGTTATTTCAAAGAAATATTACAACTTAACCATAAACTTAGTACTTGAAGTTGAGCCTTTGTGGTGGCACCTTTTAAGAAACGCCTTTTTGAAGCATTAATGGCTGATGGAAGTATTTTATGACTCCTCATTCCAAGCCCATAGGGTTGTCTTTGAGATCCTGTTTCTAACTCTGCATTGCTGTTTGTGTCTGAGGCAAGGAGTGTGTATCTGCCTCCTGGAGCTGCTTGGCCAGGCCAAGCATCGAGCCTTCATCCTTTGTGGAGAGTCATGCAGATTTTAAAAGTTCTCCCAAGAAATGTCCATGTCCTGGTTATTAACAAAGGGAAAAAATTGTAATAATTGATAAGACTATGTAAAAGTATTTGTCTTGAAATATAATCTAATTTTCAAAACATTATATTACAAAGTGTGGTGGGATGTGAAAACAGAAATAACTTGTAAATGGATTATTTTGTTCCCTGTTCCACTGCTTGAAGGGGAAAGGGTCAATTCTTGCAATGTATAGGTTTAAAAAAATGTGATATATCAAACCATTTGTATTTAATATGTACAATGTAAAATTGACTTTAAAGATATCATGGTGCTATTTTTTCTTAATCAGAAAAGGAAGTTCTCAAGGCCTTTGAAGAGCATAAGATGATGAAGATTGTAAATTGTGTATAGTTATCTTGGTGAGAATATAAACTATAAAATATGTATTTGTAATCTTTTACCACTTGGGGTTTTTTCTTTCCCAGAGTTCATCAGAACTTTTTTTTTTTTTTTTTTTTTTTTTGAGGTAGGGTCTCACTCTGGTCCAGGTTGACCTGGAATTAACTATGTAGTCTCAGGGTGGCCTTGAACTCTCGGCGATCCTCCTACCTCTGCCTCCCAAGTGTTGGGATTAAAGGCGTGAGCCACCACGCCCGGCAAAATGGGCTGTTTTTAATGCAAGGGTTTTTCTTCTCTAGAAACCCAATTCTAAGCAGAAAAAGGAATAAAAACCGAACCAACAAAAAAATAAAAACATTTAAGGCAGCAAATGGTAGCTTTCATCTGGTGTCTTTTATTTAAATTTTTTAAATTAGGAAAAACTGGTGATATATTTATATGTTTTATGCAAAAATAAATGAGTGGCAAAAACCTGTATATTTCCCTTAAAGATGCATTATTTTACTTGTGAGGTTTTTTTTTTTTTTCAGATTTAATCTGAAATGTACAAGCCCTGGATTTGCTGTGGAGTGAGAAGTTATTTTATTATTTTATTTTTTTAATTTTGGAAATTTTGCAGAAATCAGAACTCAACCATGGTTTGACCTAAAAGGGAAAATTGGGGAGGGGAAAAGGTGGGATTGCCCAGCATGCTTGTATGTATATTTCATAATCTTTTTTAAAATGTAAAAGCTGTACCTTTCTGGCAAGTTCTGATTTTCTTTTGTTTCTTCTCCTTCAAGCATTTTGCGGTGAGCTTCTTTTATATATAGCAAACAATTTGAAAGAATACAAAAGCAAGTGAAGCTCATTTTAAACTACAGTATAACACTGGTACAGTACAATAAATACTGATAAAAAGAAACAATAATGAAGGGCCTCCGTTTTAAATATCATTCATACATACCTTGTGGATGAGCGCTATCTACTTTTACACTTTTTTTTTTAGAGAAATAAAGTATTGAATTACCGAAAAAAGTTAATCATTGAATTACCATCTATCCTGGTTCATCTTCATTTCAACTTGACTAGATTTGCAATCATCTGGAGACATAGCTTTAAGCATATCTTTGAGGGCATGTCCAGAGAGTTTTAATGGGCCTCATTCCCTGGGCCAGGGCCTTGGACTGAATAAAAAGGGAAAAAGAAATCCAGGTAGTCATAGTGTTCCCTTTATCTACTTCCTGGTATTCGGGGATGTGAACCATTCACCACTATGCCTTTCCCATCATGACAGGCTGTCCCCTCAAACTGCGAGCTGAAATAAACCGCCCTCCTTTAAGTTGCATCTGGTCAGGTATTCAGTGGTGGTGACAGGAAATGCAACTCATCTACCATATGACCCAGCAATTCTGTTCCTAAGTATATGCCACCCGAGGAGTTGGCAATAGGTATTTAGATATGCATAGAGGAAAGTATATGGCAGCACTGTTCCCAGTAGCCAAAAGGTGGAACAAACTCAATGCCCATCAACAGACGAATGGTTAGACAAAAATGGAAGGAAGTAGCAGTTCATGCCGTCGTGTATAGGGCCCTAAAAACCTTATGCTAATGGAAAGAAGCCAGTCATAAAATGGCACGTCTTGTATGAGCCCTTACATATGGATATCCAGAATAGGCAAATTCCTAGAGAAAGAAAGTAGATCATGGGTTTCAGGATGGAGAACAGAGCAGTGCCTGCTTAGTGGACAGGGCGTTTCCTCTCTGTGGCAGTTAGTCGCCTTCTTGTTGCTGGCACCAAGCACCCAATCTGAGCAGCTTGCTTAAGGAAAGGGCTTGTTTCAGCTTGCAGTTTCAAGGCAAATTCATCATGGCAGAGAAAGCACAGCACAGCAGACTGCTAGAGCATCGCCTGTCATCACATCAGCGTCCCAGGGAGGAAGCAGAAACCCTAAGACCCGCCCCCCAGTGTCACGTGTGCTCCAGCAATGCCCCACCTCCCAAAGGCTCCACCATCTAGGGGTTAAGTGTGAGGCTTAATTATAAGCACGGAAGCTGTGGGGGACATTCCACATTCAAACCACCACACTGTCATCGGGTTAAAAATATTTTAGAGCTCCGTGGAGGAGGGTGTTGTGCAATGTTAAGAATATATAAGTTGTGACTAAATTGTTTACTTTAAAATTGGTAAGTGCTGAATTGTGTTATATGACTTGTATCCCAGTTAAAAAAAAAAAAAATTAGTGGAGAAGAAGAAACAGGAGTGTGGGTGAGGCTGAGTCTAAGATGTCAGGAGTAGGAATGTTCATGGGATAAACAGAAACCAGACCCAAATCCACATGGTGGATGAGGCCTGCTGTGAACTGAATTGTGTCCTACAAAAATTCCTATGTTTGGGACTGGGAAGAAGGCTCAGTGGGTAAATGAATTTGCTGCACAAGCACGAGAGCTTGAGAGGGCCTGTGGCTACCTGAGCTAATGCCACAGCACCCATGTAAAAGGCTGGGTGTGGCCACGTGGATCTGTAACCCCAAGTCTGTGGGAGAGGGTGTGGATTGGAAATCTCAGGGTCTTGCTGACTGACAATGGCTGAGTGAGAGATTCAATCTCAAGGAAATGTGAATGACTGATAGAGGAAGAAACCCAAAGTTCTCCTCTGGCCTCCACACATGTGGGCATGTGGGGCTGATGCATCTGCACACACATGTGCATACACATGTATCACACATATACACATATATACATATCACACATATACACATATCACATACATCACACATATACACATATATCATACATATACACATATATCACACATATATACATATACACATATCACACATCACACCACAAATACTCTACACATAAACATACCACCACCACAAAAACAAGGGAAAAAATTCCTACACTGAAGCCCTAATCCTCAATACAAGTATATTAGGAGATAGAGCCTTTGGGTACAATTAAATTTACATAAGATCATACAGGTAGAAGTCTCATAGAATTAGAATTCTTATGGGAAGAGATACCAAAGGATTCATAGTCTCTCTTTTCCTTTCCTTACTCCCCACCTCTCACTCCTCTCTCTCTTTCTCGCTCTCTCTCTCCTTCCTAATTCACCTAGGAAAGGCCATGAAAAGCCAACAGCAAGAAAGTGTTCATCTTCTAGCCAGAACAAAGAAGCTCATCAGGAGCTTAATCAGCCAAAGCCTTGATCTTGGATGTCTACCCTTCAGAAACTGTAACAAAATAAATTTATGTGATTTAAATGACCCAGCCTACGGTACTTTGCCATGGTTGCCTGGGCAGACTTATACAGAGGCCGTAGGAATGGAGGGATTTTTAAGGTCAGGGAAATAGGTGTATCATGAGCTTGGACATTCCAGTTAATGAACACTTACTAAGTATAGAAACCTGAGCTAGTTACTGGGAAACATATTTGCCATTTTCACCAAAGAGTACAGCAATGAATTGGATGCTTAATAGGCAACTGTGAGGTACAAACTAAAGAGCCTTTGAAGAGGGTGGTTGGGGAACTGAATGATGAGGAAGATAATGTTCACTGAGCTTCCTGTTGGAGGATCCTGCTAAGTCATTCTCATGACTCATTTAATTAAGTCCTCACAGTAATACAATGAGCCAGCTACCACTGTGATTCCTCTCTTACACAGGACAGGACAGAGGCTGATGAGCTTAAGTCATGTGAGCAAACCCCCGCAGATATCATGGGATCAAGATGGGGCTGGGGGGTCTGGAGAGATGGCTTAGCAGTTAAGGCGCTTGCCTGTGAAGACTAAGGACCCATGTTAGACTCTCCAGATCCCACGTCAGCCAGACACACAAAAGTTGAGGCAAGTGTAAGGTTGCACATGGTCCACTAAGTGGAGTAGGTATCTGGAGTTCGATGGCAGTGGCTGAGGCCCTGGTGTGCCAATTCTCTCTCTGTCTCACTCTCCTAAAGTATAAATAAATAAATAAAATTTTAAAAAAAGATGGGGCTGGAACTTTGTGTGTCTGATCCCAAAGTTCTGCCCATAACCAGTACCTAGTAACTCCTCCAAGGGGTGGGTGGTCGTGGACAGCAGGTGTGAGATTTGGGCAGGTACATCTGGACGTGGCTCTGGAGGCAGGATACGAATGACTCATCTGCTAGCAAGTGAACGGAAATGAAGGAGATTATTTCTCAGTTGGGTTTCTCCAGGTAGTAATTAGCAAGTCAGATGCAGCGTAGACAGCCAAAAGGAAGCAGGCTTCAGCTGGACAAAGCCAGGTTTCCCAAGAGCTGGAACTTGAAGCAAGACATCACTGGGGAGAGCAGGTGCATGGAGGTGCTTCGTTCAAGGCTGAGCAAGGTCTGGGTGCCTGGATCTATGCTTTGCCTATTCCATTGCCATGAATCTGAGCGTCTAGCTCTCCTCTTAGGTCTCTAACTTGTTTTATTCATGTTTCTTTTTGTACATAGGGCGGTACATCTATTCTAAGTGTACCTTAATAAACACTTACTAAGTATAGAAACCTGAGCTAGTTACTGGGAAACATATTTGCCATTTTCACCAAAGAGGACAGCAATGAATTGGATACTTAATAAGACAACAGTGAGGCACAAACTAAACAGCCTTTGAGAAGGGTGGTAGGGGAGCTGAAGTCATTAGAATAAAGTGTACATCCTTTAATGACTGTATATCTGTTCAAATGTGCATGTGGATGCACCTTGTGTGCTGATGCATGTGTATGTGTGCACATGTTTGTGGAGGCCAGGGACCAACATCTCGGGTCTTCCTCTGTCACTTGATTCTTTGGGATCTTTTGTTGAGCTTATAGCTCACTGCCTCAGCTAGACTAGCAATCCACTGAGCCCAACGGATCCTCCTGTCTCTGCTGCGATTACCGGCATGCACCACTACGTTTGACTTTTACATGGGTGCTGGGGATCCAAACTTAGGTCCTCATGTTTGGAGTGTGTCGCAGTCACGTTCGCATTGCTGGTAGAAATCACCCAACCAAGAGGAGCCTGTGGGAAAAAGAGGTTTATTTTGGCTTACAGGCTCGAGGGGAAGCTCCACGATGGCAGGGGAAAATGACGGCATGAGCAGAGGGTGGACATCGCCCCCTGGCCAACATAAGGTGGACAATAGCAACAGGAGAGTGTGCCAAACCCTGGCAAGGGGACACTGGCTATAACACCCATAAGCCCGCCCCCAACAACACACTGCCTCCAGGAGGCTTTAATTTCCAATTGCCATCAGCTGGGGAGACTAGCGTTCAGAATACCTAAGTTTATGGGGGACACCTGAATCAAACCACCGCAGGGTGCAAGCACTTTACCCACTGAATCTATCTCCCCAGCCATGTGCATGCCATTTCTGATCTGACTCATGGAATAAAAGTTCCTCTTTTATTTCTTAGCCATTTCAGCCTGTTTCCTTCCCCTCTGAGGAGTTAGACACGCTCTCAACAATCACTGTGACAGCCCAGGCAAGTCCTGCCCATGGTGGAATTATAAGGCAAATAGGACAGTGGCTCCCTGACAGGAGCCTGGAGAAAGGATTTGCCAGCAGGTAGGATCTTTTCATAGCCTGGTAATCATGGCACTTAATCCCGGGGTACCAACAGCGTGGAACTTGGGGGTTCTCAGATACTGTGCATGCTTGCCCTTTTTCTCCACCTCCGTGGCTGCAGCATCATAGTTTTTTTTTCGAAGTAGGGTCTCACTCTAGCTCAGGCTGACCTGGAATTCACTACGTAATCTCAGGGTGGCCTCGAACTCACAGCAATCCTCCTACCTCTGCCTCCCGCGTGCTGGGATTAAAGGCGTGTGCCACCACGCCTGGCAGCATCATAGTTTTTTTTTTTAATTTTTTTATTTATTTATTTGAGAGCGACAGACACAGAGAGAAAGACAGATAGAGAGAGAGAGAGAGAGAGAATGGGCGCGCCAGGGCTTCCAGCCTCTGCAAACGAATTCCAGACACGTGCGCCCCCTGTGCATCTGGCTAACGTGGGACCTGGGGAACCAAGCCTCGAACCGGGGTCCTTAGGCTTCACAGGCAAGAGCTTAACTGCTAAGTCATCTCTCCAGCCCAGCATCATAGTTTTTATGCTGACCTTTCCATACGCTGGTTGAATGTGACAGACACAGCCATCTTTTTCTACAAACACGCTGCACTTTAACTTCCACTGTGACAGATTGCATTTCTTTAGTATGTTAAGACAGGCGTATCCTTTAATGGCTCACCTTTATTTTAAATGTTTAAGCTTAAATTAAAGATCTAATTTGCACGTTCAAAAAAAAACAGCAATGCTCGTGTGAATATGAAAGGGAATTTATTTACGTGGTATACTAATTATTTATTTACTGCTCCTTTTATTCTTTTTCCAAATAAGAAAAAAAAAAAAACAAACCCAGTACTGACTGCAAGTCGTCTGTGAGGCGCTCTGCTGCTTGCTTGGGTTTCAGAGCTGAGCAGTTCTTACCCTTGGGGAAGGAACAGACTTTTAACCGATGGAAGGGTAGCCGACAGGGAGTAGAGAAGAAAGAGACAGCTTGGGGACACAGACACATTGTCAACGCAGCACAAAGCGGAGTTTGAGGGCCTGTGAGACACCAAGGAGATGAACGGGCTAGAAAATTCTGCTCGGGTGTTCAGGAGAGGAGTCGCAGCTTTGAGCAGACAGTGAAAGGTGTACCCACGTGTTGACCCTGAGAGCACCCTGGCAGGAGAACGCCCTTATTCCAGCACTCCACGGAGATGTGCTTGGACACAGTCCCCAAGAAACCCCTGAGGCTCAATGACTTGCCAGGGGTGCTCAGAGACGTGAGCCGAGCTCCAATAGTCACAGTTTATGACAGACAAGGATACTGATCCAAGAGGGTATTCCTGGCTTTGCCCCGCTTTACAGGGCTCTGAGGATCGATCAAAAAGGGACTGCGTGATTTGAAGAACATCCAGTTGGAATGTCTTAGTCCCCTCTGGTTGCTATAACAAACACCATAAGCTAGTGAAAGGCCCAAGAATTCAGAAGCCCAGAAATACTATCATGCTCCAAAGGGAGCTTACGCGGGCCACTGCATACCTCAAACTCCAGGCTTTACTCTCTATTGGAAGCAAGTAAAGAATCCCTCTTCTCATTATATCAGAGCCTGCTCCTAATATAAAACTAGGTAAAAAGGGCATGAGATAGCCCTCAAGGATGGGAAATGAGTAATGAAGTGAACCACTTATTTGGTTTCTGTAAATAGCCTGCACCATAAGCCTTAATAGCCCACACCGTAAGCCTTAGTAGCCTGCACCATAAGCCATAGCAGCCTGCCTCAGACCACCAAGGTCATAGGAGACTGATACCACACTCTGCTACCCCCACCCAAGGACCTGCGCAAATGCTGACCTCCAAGGTCATAGGAGACTGATTGGTCCACGAGGGGCTTGAACAAATTAAACTAATTGGCTTAGAAACTATGGAGTGGCACAAACTGACTGGCTCGCACCCCATGGGCTCCTGATGTTAAAAAAAGGATTGGTCTAATGCACAGGCTTTGTTAGAAACCCTATAAAAACTGTCCCGTTCCTGTATTCGGGGCTCTGCAATCCTCTACCCCTGCACGGTGTACAACTGTGGGCCCCAGCGCGCTTGGAATAAAATCCTCTTGCAGTTTGCATCAAGACTGCTTCTCGTGAGTGATTTGGGGTGTCGCCATATCCGGGCAGAGCGTGGGGTCCCCATTTTGGGGTTCCTTCACTAGGAACCGTATACAAAACAGGAATTCATTTCTCACACTTCTGGAGGCTGCAAAGGCCGAGATCAAGACAGTAGCAGATTCAGTTTCTCACGAGGGCCAGTTGTCTCAATCATAGACTGCACATTCATAGTGTCCTGGTGTAAGAAAAGGGCAAAGTAGTTTGCTAGGGTTACTCGTTTTATTCACGAAGGCGCCACCCTCATCACCTGATCACCTCCTGATAGCCTCACCTCCAAAACCATCACACTGTGGGTTAGGCCTCAACATATGAATCTGAGGGGACATTTACTATTTTGACCATAGCTAAAATGGGCTCAGACACTAAAGGCATTTGTTCTACTCACAGGAAGGGCAGAAGCTAGCTCCCCTAGGCCCGCTCCCTCACAGGGGCCTCAGCTTTCGGCCTTGTCTCTATGTTGCCATCCTTGTGGTGATGGCTTCCAGTTGCCCTCATGGCGTCTCCCAGTCCCACCCATATTCCTTACAATGACATCTCAAAGCAGGAAGAAATGTTTCCAATGACTTTCCTTCAGAGGACAGAGAAAATCTTTCCCAGAATCTGTCTAGTAGGGGGGCCGACCACATGACCATCCCTAAACCAATCATGGGCAAAGGGAAGAGAATGATATCCCCTCTTGGACTGACCAGCACCCAAGTGCAATGCCGCCTACTGCTGGGCTCAGTGGCTGGCTGATGATGGAGATGGCAGAGGTTCCAGCCGGAGGAAAGGGATGGATTAGAAGCCGTCATGTCTTGCTGGAAGATACCTGGTGCAGGAAGATCGAAGAAGAATTTTATTTCATTTGGTTTTTAATATTTTATTTTTATTAATTTATCTGAGAGTGTGGGAGAGAGATACAGAAATAGGCAGGGTGGGAGGAGGGAGAGAATGGGTGTGCGCCTCCAGCCACTGCAAATGAATTCCAGACACGTGTGCCCCCCCGTGCATCTGGCTTACATGGGTCCTGGGGGAGTCGAACCTGGGTCCTTTGGCTTTGCAGACAAATGCCTTAAACTGCTAAGCCATCTCTCCAGCCCAAGAATTTTATTTTTAATTCATGAAATATGTTAACTTGCTGAAATGTAAGCCAGGAGACAGAAGGAGGGGGAAGATATGAGAGGGGTTGACGATAAAGGAGGAAAACAGTATTATGCATGTATAATTGTCTTTTTAAGACCGAAGAAGGAAATCTAATCCTCAGCACGGGTTGAACTATATTACATTTCCCCCCAGAGCCAAACAACATTTAATAATGCTACATATTATGCGCCTCTCACTGATGTGTTGTCTTAAATTTCTGAAACTTCTTATGTTTTCCACTGAAAGCCAAGTTTAGCAAGCTTACTGTCTGCTCTATTCCCACACACATATTGACCTTCTTTCATTTCTTCTAAACTTCCTTTTCTTCAGAGCCTCGCTATCATCTCTAATTTCAGATCCCATGAATTTTATAAGAGTTGGTGAGAACATTTGTAGGTCCATCAGTAGTTACCAAGTTAAGGGTCTTCTTCTTCTTTTTTATATAAATAATGAAAATGCTCTGAAGAGAAATGCTAAACGACTTTCTTTATCTGCTTAATCTTGAGGCATCATACTTTACATAGTATTTCCATAAATTTTCATGTTAAAAGTCTGTTTTCAACACTAGGTGTGTAATAATAAATTACACAAACAAGTTGTGTGTGGTCTATATGGTCGGAACAGTGTGATCTAAGAGAGAAGGAAAAGATACACAGTTAGCATTTCTATTATTCTTAGAGTATAATTGCAACATATTAAAGACTAATATATGATCTTGTACTAATACATAAGATATGTTCTAAGCTTGCTTCATATCAATTCATTGGGTCCCTAAATGACCTGGTAAGGTAGATCTACTGATATGACCCCTCCCCCACCCTGGCCTTTTACAGATTTGGACACCAAATCACAGAAATCATTAGAGGGAACAGCTAGTTTGTATTACACAGTACAGCTAGGATTCAAAGGCAGGCAGCCCAGGTGGAAAAGTGGGGTGATGTGCACATCTTTTGCCAGTTCACTGTGCTATCCCTATGCATGGACTGGGAGTGCATATCAGCTCAGTTGGTGGAGTGTTTACCTAGCATGTTCAATGCCATAGGCTCTATCCGCATAAAACTCTGTCCCGTAAAACTAGGTAAGGTGGTGCATGCCTGCAATCTCAGCACTTGGGAAGTAGAGGCAGGAGTTTCAGCAGTTCAAGGCCAACCTCAGTTGCATAGCAAGTTTGATATCAGCCAGGACTACGTTAAGCCCTGTCTCCAGCCACCCTCCCCTCAAACAGAAAGTACAAAAGCTACTTCTTCTTCTTCTTTTTTGGTTTTTCGAGGTAGGATCTCACTCTACCCCAGGCTGACCTGGAATTCACTATGGAGTCTCAGGGTGGCCTCAAACTCACTGCAGTCCTCCTATCTCTGCCTCCTGAGTGCTGGAATTAAAGACGTGCACCACCACGCCTGGCCAAAATTTACTTTATATCCTCACTTGTTTCTTCTTCAGTCTCCCTTAGTTTTCCTCCCAAGATTATGTTCTTGTCTAATCATAGTGCTCTCTCTCTCTCTTTCTCTCTCACACACACACCTAAAAATGTCTGTTTACATGAAAAGAACATAAGGATTAAATGGGAAAGAAGGGTTTTAGTAAGAGGGAGACTAGGATCAAATGTATTGTATACATGTGTCCAAGAAATAAAAAAAAGTTAATAAAAAAGTTTAAAAAAGTTAATAAATAAAATAGAAAATGTCAAAAATAAACAGTATAACACTGTGCAGCGTCTACCAGGTATATGATGCATACATGCAAGGATCCTTCGTCCTGAGCCTGACGCCCTGTTGCAGTGTGCTGTTACGGAGTGGAAGTTGAATCGCAGACATGTTCCGTTGCTTGTTCAAGGTCATGCAGACTGCAAGCGCCCAAGCCGAACTGGACAAAATGATCCCAGATCCCATTAAAACTCACAGTGAAGACCAAGTCCCACTTGATTACTGTCTTCCAAGTGTGGTTTTTTTTTTTTTTTCCTCCTCTAAAATATTAGGATCTTTACAATTTCCCTCCTTTTCCTTAGATTGGGCTGAGTAAAAGCTGATACATTCTCACTTTTAAGCTCCATGTTTGTAGTCTCTATTGTAGACCATACTCCCCTGCCTATGTGTGTTAAGAACTAACTCTATGTTTATGATTGTAATTTTTTTCTAACTACATTTATATTTCTATCATTCATAGAATTTGTAGGGCACTTTTGTGCTCTGTGATCATTTGAGAACCCAACTGTGTTTGCTCATATTTTTTCTACCTCTGTCTAGGATGTCCCTTACACTTTGACCTCCTGGAGACTTCCCACTTAACCTTCAGGTCTGAGTTTCAGACCTCTGAACTCCATAAAAGAGTTCAGATGCATTTTAAGCTGCCAATGGTTTATGTAGAAATTGATTTCTAAGTGTAGGTGGTGTTGTCTCTGCGGGTTGAATAGTACCTCATTCTATTTCCACAGCATCTAACAGCAGAAACTCACAAGAATGAGGTGTTAATTCCATATCCAAAATTAATGGGACTATGAAACATATGCAGAATAAGGCCTAAGGATATTTAAGCTTAGAGAGAAAAATACCAAGGGGATTAATATTATATATCCCAATAATTGACAGTGGGATTCTGTGCTATTCCAGAAAACACCATACAGACTACTAGGCAAGAGGTGGGAGGAAATTTTGTGTTTGCAAAATAACTTTCTTTTTTCTTTTTAAATATTTTTTGTTCATTTTTTTATTTTATTTATTTGAGAGCGACAGACACAGAGAGAAAGACAGATAGAGGAAGAGAGAGAATGGGCGCGCCAGGGCTTCCAGCCTCTGCAAACGAACTCCAGACGCATGCGCCCCCTTGTGCATCTGGCTAACGTGGGACCTGGGGAACCGAGCCTCGAACCGGGGTCCTTAGGCTTCACAGGCAAGCGCTTAACCGCTAAGCCATCTCCCCAGCCCACAAAATAACTTTCTAATGGAAAATATCTAACAACGGAACAGATGATGTGAAAACAATCATGAGTTCTCCATCAAACACAGGCTTTATAAGCCCATGACAGAGTGGAAGGGTGTTTGAGGAAAGGAATTCCCCTTTGCAGAGGTTGACTCAGACCACCTCTAAGGACATGTAGATCTTGAAGATTCTGTATGTTGTTAAAATGTAATTCTCAAAAAGGTGAAAATGGGGCTTGCATACAAACATAGAATGAAGAAATGTCAAAGGCTCTTCAATTTTCTAATGGGGGAATAATAAAATGGAAAACCCAGTTCAAATGAGAAGGAGAGGAATAGGAATTATCTCCGTCAGAGAAGACATTTTCATGTTTGCTAGTTTGGAACAGAAATGATTAATGTCCTACAGGGCAACAAAATTGCAGCCTTTAGGGTTATCTTTTTATTATACAGAAATTACTTGCATCTCTTCTGGACACGGTCTGCAGTTAATGTGTAACATCACAGGACTGAGTTCTAACCTAAAATACCAAGTAGAAAAAACCAAAGGAGTGGTTTTCTAAAACATGTACTTGAGTGAGCCTGTTAAACATTGCTCTACTGAATTAGCTTTCTAGAGTTGCTGTATGAGATCGCTGTGGGGGGTGGGGGCGGGGCTGCTTAAGAGACCAGGAATCTATACTCAGAGGAAGCTAGAAGTCAGTAGGATTGGATCTTTCCAGACTTCAAGAAGGTGAAGTCCCATGTGCCTCTGTCTGCTTCGGGAGAGCCTGACCCTCTGTGGTTCCCTCTGCTTGCTGATAACATCACTGACTCTGCTTCTGTCATCTCTGGATGTTCTTCATGTGTCTATTTCGGGGTGGGGGGGGTGATATTTCCTGGGGAGATATGAACAGATGTCTATTCATTCACCCTACATAGACCAGTGAAATGACTCCACCCAAGCCTAGTTTGAACAGTGAACTCCTGGAGGTTCCTTATGGAGTGTGGGTTATGCAAAAGCAACTGCATTGTGGAAAGCCCACCTCGGCATGAGTGGTGACTCACAAAAGCTGTGACCATTGGTAGGCAGCCTCACTGGAGAGAGTCTCCTCTTCCTGGTAACTGTTTAATGTCTACACAACCTTGGGAAGGGATCTTTTGAATCTTGTAACTTTCTTTGTAAAAAAATTTTTTTTTTTTTGCTTATTTTTATTTATTTATTTGAGAGTGACAGACAGACAGAGAGAAAAAGAGGCAGAGACAGACAGACAGAGAGAATGGGCGTGCCAGGGCCTCCAGCCACTGCCAACGAACTCCAGATGCATGTGTCACTTTGTGCATCTGGCTAATGTGGGCCTTGGGGAGTTGGGCCTCGAACTGGGATCTTTAGGCTTCACAGGCAAATGCTTAACTGCTGAGCCATCTCTCCAGCCCTAATCTTGTAACTTTCTAAGTGTTCCCTGTCTTCATTCATTAGTTTCCTGAGTCTTAGGGGCTCGAGGTGGGAATGTTTTAATTCAGAGGAAATAGCTACCTAATAGTTGTCTGTCCTCTTTTTTTATATTATCATTATTATTATTTTTGTTTATTTTCATTTATTTATTTGAGAGCGACAGAGAAAGAGGGAGAGAGAGAGAGCGAGCGAGAGAGAGAGAGAGAGAGAGAGAGAGAGAGAGAGAGAATAGGCTCACTAGGGCCTCCACTGCAAACGAACTCCAGACACATGTGCCCCCTTGTGCATCTGGCTAACGTGAGTCCTGGGGAATCTAGCCTCGAACCGGGGTCCTTGGGCTTCATAGGCAAGCGCTTAACTGCTAAGCCATCTCTCCAGCCCTGTCTGTCCTCTTCCTATTAAGACCATTGAAGTTAGGGCCCACTTTGATGAACCTCATCTTATCTAACTGCATATGCAAAATTCCTATATCCAAATAAGTTGACGTTAGAAGGATGTGAACTTTTGGGGGAAGGGACACTATTCAACCCAGTATACTCAGTAAGACATGCCATTTACTCTTTTGCTTCATTTCCCAGGTTTGTATATTTTTTTTACCAGCAGCAAGTCTTTGCCTTTTTGGTCTTTCTCTCTACTGATTTTTTCATAGACTTCTGTGTCAAGTCATTCACCTGGGACTTGCTCCATATTTAATGACAAGATACAAAGGCAAGGTAGAAAATATGTTTCTAATAAGTATGCAAAGTATGGATCAAGAACGAATGCTGGAAGGTAATAAGATGGACGGTCTCATTGCTGGCACAGTTGTCTACTGACTCATCTATTATTTAGGGAGGGATCATTTTCAAGAGACATTTTAGTGTGTAATGCATCTGTGGAATCAGGTCAAACTCAAGAGAGCCAGTCCTGGCACACACTGAGAACAAAGAGAATTTAAGTAATGCAGGCAGCTTCCTTCCCTGGCCTTTTCTGTTTAGATGAAAGTGCTTTAATAGGATGTCCAGTTAGGCAGCATTTAGGATTTTACAAGAGAAGCTGCCAGCACTTTTCTAGGTTGGTCTCTGCAACACGTCTCTTTACAGTAGGTTTGGGATTTGGTTCAACAGGTCTTCTTGATGTAATTGTCAGATGAGTAGGGTTCTATTACTGTAGAGAAGATTCGGCCTCAGTTACTTGGAGCTCTGGGGCTATGCTTCAAAACTCCTGGGTGGTAGAGATGGCTGCTGAACTTGGAGGTGAATAGTTTTGAGAGGAAAGACATTTAAGACCCATCTTCCACTATAGACCTCCCACATTATCAGGCTCCCTGATGCGTGAAAATGGCCTTAACTGAAGTCCCTTGATGGTAAAGGGCACCTAGGACCCATCTTTCTATGTGTTTGTCTATGCATCTGGTCATGCACATCAGTATATAGATTTGTCTGTGGATATCTATCTATCTATCTATCTATCTATCTATCTATCTATCTGTCTTATCTATTATCAATCTATCTATCTATCATCTATCTGTCTTATCTATTATCGATCTATCAATCAATCTATCTCTATATCTATCTATCATCTAACTATCTATTTATCTATCTCTATATCATCTATCTATCTACCTATGTATGTATGTATGTATCTATCATCTATCTGTCTTATCTATTATCGATTTATCTATCAATCTATCTATCTCTATATCTATCTATCATCTATCAATCTATTTATCTATCTCTATATCTATCTATCTATCTATCTATCTATCTATCTATCTATCTATCTATCATCAATCTACTCATCTACCTACTTACTTACCTGTCTCTACCTTTGCATCTCTCTGTCTATGTATCTATTTATGGTTCGTATATCTCTCTGTCTGAGTGGAAGAGGCGCCTGAACTAGTGAATGAGGGTTAAACACACTTATGGACTTTCTAAACCCAACTGCTCTAGAGGAATGCTATGCCAGGCAATGCATGGCAAAGCCTATGTATGACCGAGATGAAGATGGCATCACCTTAAGTCCAGCTGTAGGCATGACTGTGTCTGAGGCCCGGAGATCATGACTTCCGGCTGGGCCTGCTGGCCCGGGGGAGGTGGTGCTGGTTTCCCTGATGCTGTACAATTGAACCTGGCATACTGGACACTGAAATGACAGGTCTAAAGATTTCCAGAAGAATGTAATGACATTTCTATTAAATAGACTAGGTCAGAGCCATGCAAGAAGTTACAAAATAAAGGCAGTATGATTTGGGTTGTCTTCTGGGCTGATAAGATAGCTCAAGTGTTTGCACGACACTCAGTCACATTCGTTCCTGATCTTCTCTCTCTCTCTTTTTTGGTTTTTTGAGGTAGGGTCTCACTCTAGCCCAGGCTGACCTGGAATTCACTATGGAGTCTCATGGTGGCCTTGAAGTCATGGCGATCCTCCTACCTCTGCCTCCCACGTGCTGGGATTAAAGGCATGCGCCACCATACCCAGCTACTCTTTCTCTCTCTCTCTTTGAAATATTATTTATTTATTTGACGGAGAAAGAGGGAGAGAGAGAATGGGCGCCCTAGGGCCTCCAGACACTGCAAACGAACTCCAGATGCATGTGACCCCTTGTGCATCTGGCTAACATGGGTCCTGGGGAATCAAACCTGGGTCCTTTGGCTTTGCAGGCAAAGGCCTTAACTGCTTAACTCCAGCCTCCTCATCTTTTCTTGATGCAGGTCACCTGGTATACATGAGGCTTCTCTTTCTTATCTTGACAGCAAAACTCTGACTTTCTGCCTCTAATTTTGTTTCTTATTTATTAGAAAACTTTTAAAGAAACTGTCTGGAAGGATCTCATTTACAAGAGATGGTGCCACAAATACTGCATGTTTTCTTTTGGCATTGGTTAGAACACAGAACGCTCTGTTCTTCATGGTTTTAGCTTCACAATGTGAAGAGATTCTGTCGTCTTGCCTGAGTGGTGGGTGAACAGAAGTCCCAGAGTGATTACAAATACTGCTGTTCTTGGTACTTTGGTAGATACCTTCAAAAAATAGCTAGTGAGTGATGGTTTAGCATATCTATGGACTTTCTAAACCTAACTGCTCTAGACGAATGCCATGCCATGAAATGCATGGCAGAGCCTATCTATGTATGACTGAGCTGAAGGTGGCATCACCTTAAATCCAGCTGTGGGGCATGACAAAATAGCATTGTGTTGGTTTTATGTCACTATAACAAAGTAACTGACATAACCAACTTATGAAGAGAGAAGATTTATTTTTGACTGATAACTTTGGAGATTCTAGCCCACGATTGAGTAGAACCAAGCTTGAAACTTTTTCTTTGGGGTAATTGTGTTAAACCTTGATTACTATTTAGATACATGTATGTGTGTATGTATGTGGGTGTATATATATGTGTGTGTGTGTGTGTGTTTCTAAGTATATAATTTGGAAATATTATTCAGGGCTGGGGAGATGGCTTAATGGTTAAGGTACTTGCCTGCAAAGCCAAAGGGCCTATGTTCAATTCCCCAGGAACCATGTAAGCCAGATGCACAAAGTGGTGCATGCATCTGGAGTTCATTTGCAGCAGCTGAAGACCTGGTGCATCCATTCTCTCTCTCTCTCTCTGCTTCTTTCTTTCTCTCTCACTCTCTCTCAAAAAAGTAAAAATATTTAAAAAAAAAGAATATTCAGTGTTTTACAGAAAGAAAGAGCTCTAGAGCTGTTCATTTTGCATGACTGAAACTTTGTACGACTGTACTATTAAACACTTACTGCCTCACTTTCACACGCCAACTACATATATGTATATATGTATGTATGTATATGTACATATATGTATGTACTCAAACTCATAGAATTGCACCCTTAAGAGTGAGGATTTTCAATAAAGCCAATAATAGCAAGACAACAGATCAGAAGGTATGGAGAAAATAAGAAGTCACTTTTCTCTCTAGCCTCTTTAAACATCTTTCACCGCTCTGAAAGTCTATGCCTGGTGACCAGGTTGTCAGAGGGCATGAAATGGCCAAGGTGTCCCTCCTTGTCAAGTGCGCTCCTTCCAAGTTGAAGTGTGATGAGTGAAATTTTCTACCTGTGAACCTCATGTGAAATATATTCACAATTGCTACATTCATACCAGAAACAGCTTCTCCTCTATTTTTTTGTAAATATTTTATTCATTTGCGACCCCCGCTCCACACACAGAATGGGCACACTAGGGCCTCTAGCCATTAAAAATGAACTCCAGGGCTGGAGAGATGGCTTAGCGGTTAAGCGCTTGCCTGTGGAGCCTAAGGACCCCGGTTCGAGGCTCAGTTCCCCAGGTCCCACGTTAGCCAGATGCACAAGGGGGCGCACGCATCTGGAGTTCGTTTGCAGAGGCTGGAAGCCCTGGCGCGCCCATTCTCTCTCTCTCCCTCTTTCTGTCTTTCTCTCTGTGTCTGTCGCTCTCAAATAAATAAATAAATAAAAAATTAAAAAAACAAAAAAATGAACTCCAGTGGCATGCGCCACTTTGTGCATCTGGGTTTACGTGGGTACTGGGGAATTGAACAAGGGTGGTTAGGCTTTGCAGGCAAGCACCTTAACTACTATGCAACCTCTCCAGCCCACTTCTCCTCTCTTCTCTTTTTCTTCCTCTTTCTCCCTTTGTGGCTCTTTCTTCTCCTCTCCTTCGTTCCTTTGTACATCATGAACCGAAAAATCTGTCAGCGATGAGATGCCTGCCTTTTGTCTTCGGATCAGCAGCAGTTTCAGTTCCGAAAAATCAATCACCTCAGTGCAGAAGTATGCACCCCGAGTCCATAAATAAGTGTTAGATAGCTATGGAAATGACTTAATCAATTCATCAACACATTGGTTCAGCACCTATTTTCTGCAAGGCGCTGAGTTAGCCAGCAAGGATGAAATAGAAGATGTATGACATTGCTTCATACTTTATTTCTCCTCTCACTTGATTCTCAGATGCTACATAGAGCAGAGTCTACTAATCTAGAGGATGAATTCAAATACTGTGCTGCCTTGAGTGGTTCCTGTACAGCAGGTGGCACAGGAGAACCCAGCTGGCAGGAAGATTCCCTCAGTGCCCTCTCTCTCTCTCCCTCTCTCTCTCTCCCTCTCTCTCATTAGTTTGCTTGGACTACATAACAAAGTACCACTGCAGGGCTCCTTCCCGCACAGGTAGTGCCGAGGGAAGGACCAGGCCTGCTGGTTCCTCCCTAGGGGTTGAGGGGATGATGAGCGTCGGACGACTCAGAAACCTCTCCTGGCCACCGGAGAAAAACCACATTGAGTCGGGAGTCTTTTCCATGCAGAAACAACTCTCTTTATTACTCTGAGCAGTTGCCTATATCATGTTGGGGACGAAGGCGGGGATTTTAGGGTGGGAGAAGAGGTAAGGGCCAATAGTAAACTTTAACTATTGAAATGGTAATTATAATTAACACAGGGAAGTAGCAGGCCAGAAGCCATTAGGCATCCTGCTGAGTCATAGCTGGCCAGAGACAGGTCGCCAAACTTTAGCTAGGCTCAGGAAGTTCCACTAGGTCTCACGCCTGGGCCTTTCAGGGCCCAACATACCACAAAGGTCTCAGTTGGGAGTTTCAAGTCTGAACTTGAACTATGGGGCACTGTGATAGTTTTATCCATGCCACCCATTGACTTAGATGTTAAAGTTAAACTTGTCACTTGGCTCCCCAGCCTCCTGGATGGAGGAGGTGTCACTCGGGGCAGATCCTAGAGTCCACCTCTAAGTTTTCACTGGGGGTGAAGGTGAATTTCAGCCCAAAGGTGTGCACAGAGGTCTGATCTCTGGGGTCCCATTTGCTACTTTTTTTTTTTTTTTTTTTTTTTAATGTTTGCTCATTGGTGGTGGTTTCTCTCTCTTGGCTCAGATGTACAAAAGTGGCCTTTTCTGCCACTGATGAAACTTCCCCTTGGATCTGTAAGCTTGAAATAAACCCCTTCCTCCCCTAAACTGTGTCTGGTTTAAACGTTCATACCAGCAACTTGACGCTGACTACCACACAGCACCATTCCTCACCTCCCCTAGCTTCTGGTGGTCCTTAGCATTCTTTGGCTTATGGGAGCATCTGTCCCTCCAAAATCTCCCCTCTGCATATCTGTGCTCAACTTTGCCTCTCATAAGGACGCTGGTCATACTGGTTTAGGACTCACAACCATGACTCCATCTTAACTGGATTCCATCTATAAGGACCTGATCTCTAGATTTGTTTATGTGGGTTCCTGGATCCCTGAAGACATCCAGGCAACTGTGGAGGCCTGGGTGTTGAGCGGCCATGAGAACAACAGATGTTACACACCCAGGAGACTACTTGAGAGAATAGTACCATTTATTCAATAGGGAAATAGGTTTATAAGCAGGTGAGCGCGGGAAGAGCATCCAGAGGGATTAGTGGGCTCAAAGGTTGCTAGCTGATGCCTAGGGAGGTCCATTTCAGCATGAAGGGAGAGAGAGTCAGGTGATCTACATAGTGGTTGGAAGAAGGTTGCCAAGGGATGGGCTGTGTGAAGGCTGTTGGCTGATGCCAAATAAGGAGTTTCCTAGGCAACTGGTCAAAGGTCACAGGGCTGTGAGTGAAGCCGAAGTCTCAGGATGTCCAGGTGTCCCAGGCGTGGAGAGAAAGTGGCCTCCTGTAGACCAGGGGTGCCATTAGCCGTGACTGGCAGCTCAGGCCCATATCCTGAAAGGTCCAGCCTGTGCCTGGCAGTGCCCAACATGTTTACACTCACAGGTAAACACACAGGATTTCAGCAGGTTGCTAGGGGAGACATCATTCAACACATGACTTCTGTAATTCTTCCCTTCTTATTTCTTCCTTCCTCTTCCTGTTTCCTCATTCAAGTTACTTCCTGTTCGACTTCATGTTCCCCAGCTTTCCCCTTTTCTCTACACAACTGTACCATCCATCGTTCATTCACTCCCATCCCAGACCATCCTCCCCTGAAGCCCATGTTTCTTCCCATCAATGGTGCTGGGTGCTATTGAGGTGAGACATAGGCACCCAGGGGTGTACAAAGAAGGAAGGGAGATTGGGCCAAAGTCTTCAGAGTGACCAGTGTCTAAACAGTTGCTTTCTTCCCCATTCCCTCAGTGTACTGCAGTCTTGGATATTCCACCATCGGGTAAATGTACTGGTGGGAAAGAGCTGAGAAAAGATCTGAGGGGAGCTTTTCTCTAGGCAACCATCGCAGACAGTTAATCCAATTAAGCTAAGATCTTTCAACTCCTTCATTAATACCTGCCAGCATCCTGTCAGATTTGGCCCAAGTGCAGCAATATAGTTCAGATATGAAAAGATTGTAGCTCTTAACTTTGGCAATCAACCTTTCAATAAATCTATCAACTCCACCTTGCAATGGGGTTTCGTATTGAACAGTACTCATGGGATACTTGAAGGACTCCAATGAGGTCAACCACGAGAGCTGCCACTTCTGACGGCTGATGACTCTATCTCATCAAGCCAAGCCAGCTGCTCCTAACTCAAAGTCAAGGCCTCTGAGGCTTGGCCTCTTCCTCACTCACATAAGGGACTATGGTCAGTCTTAATCTACATACCTGTGTCATCTTAGTTGCTGGGGACCCGTTCTACAGTCTTCCACAAGCCTGCTATTTGTCCCAAGAGGAGCGTTTGTGGGCATCACGGCCATGATGTCTGGCACTTCAGGGTGGGAAAATGAAGAGTACCAAACTGTAGTGGTGCATTTTGGGCCTGTAGACTGTGAGCATCCCCGAGGCAGGTGAGAAGGGCGGCTCTTGCCATGAGTTTGTTGAGGCGGCTATAGCAAAATGCCACAGGCTGAGGGCTCCATCAACAGAAAGATATTTCCTCATATTGTGGGAGGCACTGTGATTGGGCTGTCTGCTAGTTGATTTCTTCAGGGCTCTCTTTCTTGGGCTTGCAGCTAGTGGCATTCTCAGTATGTCTTTATGTGGTTTTGTCTCTATGCCCCTGGTATTTTCTCTCTTTCTCTCTCTCTCTATATTTTTTTCCTTATGAAGACACCAGTGAGACTGAGTTAGAGACTACTCTAGTGGCCTCATTTTAACGTAGCCACTTAGTTAAAGGCCCTATCTCAAACTATAGCCATTTTTTGGGCACTAGAACTCGGAATTTCAATATATGAAATTTTTTTTTGGAAGGGTGCAATACAGCTCATGACAACTGGATTTACTGGAATTAGGTGGATTTAGAGGGAGCTGGTTAATTCTAATAGGGCTTCAGTTCCTTTTCCTGATCTTCATTCAACCACCAAGAGCCTAGCTAGTAGCTCTGGAGACTATATTAAAATTAAGTGTCTGTAGGCCATGTTTTCTACAAGTGTGGACCTGAGGCCAATATCTTCCCATCTCCTAGAAATAGTCATATATATAGATAGATATAGATATAGATATAGATATAGATATAGATATAGATATAGATATATGGTGTGTGTGTGTGTGTGTGAGAGAGAGAGAGACAAAGTCTTGCTATACATCTCAGGGTGGCCTCAAACTCTGGATTGTCCTGAGTGCTGAAGTTGGAGGTATGCACCACCATACCAGGGTCAAAGTACAGATTCCCGGGCTCTCTGAAACTTTATTGCTTAGGAGTTGTGGCCCAGGAATCTGTACTTTCAGAAGAATTGTCTTTTCAGTTGATTTGGCAGAGTCCCCTAGATTGTAAAGTGGTATTATTATCAGCTGGAGATAGCTAATTGTGCAAAATTAACACACGGCTTATTTTTAATATGCTAATGTGAGTTTTGAATCAAAGTTGTTAAGTGAAATCGGGCTGTTTTGAGTGAACTGTCATATTCCTCACCACTCTGTTGGCGCTGTGATCAGTAGAAATAGACTATGGCTGGGGCACTAAAAAATAGTGGTAACTGGGAATGCTGGTTGTCTGGGGCTAGGGAAATGGCTCAGTCAGTAAAGTGTTTGATGTACAAGCACTAGGATCTGAGTTCAGATCCCCAGCACCTTCATAAATGCTGGGTGGGCTCTGCTGCCTGTCTCTAATCCATCATGTATGACACAGTCAGGGCATCCCCAGGGCAAGCCGGCTAGCTAGTATTGCCAAGCTTGTCACCCCTTGTCCATTGAGAGACGCTGCCTCAGTAAATAAGACAGGAGCCATAGAATGAGACACCCAATGTCAACCTCTGGTCTCTACATGCACACTCACACATGCACATGCACTCACGCACCCACACTTATGTAGACAACACACACACACACATACACACACATACACACACACACACACATATACAAAAGAAGAAATGAAAGTAGTCTAGATGCAGAAAAGCTTGTATTGTCAAATAAGAATTTTTTTTTTTTTTTTTTTCTAGGTAGGGTCTCACTCTAGCCCAGGCTGACCTGGAATTCACTGTGTAGTCTCAGGGTGGCCTTGAACTCACAGCAACCCTCCTACCTCTGCCTCCCGAGTGCTGGGATTAAAGGCATGTGCCACCACCCCCGGCTTTCAAATAAGAATTTTATTCACTATGCAGTTCTTTGGAAGAAAACAAAAGAGCACAATTGCTCTAGATAGCCTTCCTAAAACCAGTAAGAGACTCACACCCACCCACACCCACACACATGCACACACACTCACAGACATCCTTTTGTATCTGAGGAGATTGGATCCAGGCCTTGGTCCCTGCACATAGTATAACCTGTGGCTGCTCCAGTCATCTATATAAATGGGCACAGTATTTGCATATAACCTATGCACATCCATCTGTATAGTTTAAATCATCTCTAGATAACTTATACTATGTAAATATATCTTATACTAAGTTGTTTAGGGAAGAACAATGAGGAAGAAAGTCTGTACATGCTTGCTATATATAATTTTTTCCAAATATTTTCAATTCTGAAATCTATGAAGGTGAAATCTGTAGATGCACAGGATTCTCTCTCTCTCTCTCTCTCTCTGTCTTTATGGTTTGGAATGTCTGTAGATCTTAACAATTTTCCTTCTAATATGAATGCCATGGGACTCCACTTCACATAGAAGTGCCCGTTGAGCGGCCTAGAACTGACTGATGTGAATTTTGACTAAGTCTCTCCTCTGTAGATTGCTTCCTGTTGGTCGTTTGATCATAGCAATGGGAAAGGTAGCTCATACAAAAGGGAATCCTAAATATCGTGTTTCAACTGAGGTTGAGGAAAGATACGTTATTCACACCCTGGCTTTGAGTTCCAGGCGGGAGCAGGGCTCACACTATTCTGTTGGAAACAGGATGCCCTTGGCAATTTGGGAACTGAATGCCAGCCTGTGTGCGAGGAAATGGATACGTACATAGGAAGGGGAGGGGAGCTGAAGGCAATAATCCAGATAGAAAGCTATTTCATTAATCCTGAGTACTGAAGGCTTAAAATGAGTTTGAGGAGGTGAGTGCTGGGGTTGGAGACGGGGACCTGTAAATGGATTTGGGAGGTTATCTTAGCACACATGGAGACTGACGCCCACCCTGAGAGCAGGAACGCAGAGCATGCGGACACTGATTCTAGGTCCTGAGTCTCAGCGTGTTGGGAGGTGAAATCGGAAAACCCAGAGAGAAGGGCTGGTTTAGAAGGACGGGTGCCTTTCTGATTATGCTCTGCAATGGTAAAAGCATACATTTCCACCCTGAGTCCACATTTCATGCCTTTACACTCATCTCAATTTATCTTCCAGGAGCAGATCAGCCTTCCCAAGTCATCATGTCACATAATTCTCTGATCATTATGGCTTAATTGGTGTTTGATCATGTTCAGCTTTGCAGCCTTTCAACATCAAGGGAGAATTTGCAGGGGGAAAAGTCCCTCTTCTCGGTGTGATGGCACTGACGCCCCAAGAGCTGCACGCTCAGTCCCCTCGTGGACGGCCCTTGAGTGGCATGGAACTCTGTTCACATAACACCTTTTGCCACCAAACCCATGAGTAGTAAGGACTGAGTTACCAAAGGATAGCATTTGACAGGAGGGCTGAGCTCATAGTGCATTGAAATCA
This sequence comes from Jaculus jaculus, assembly GCF_020740685.1. NCBI lineage: Eukaryota > Metazoa > Chordata > Mammalia > Rodentia > Dipodidae > Jaculus > Jaculus jaculus. The sequence continues at coordinate 11,481,050 of NC_059104.1, read as the reverse complement.
TTTCCTCTGTCCTTTGCAACTCTGAGACATATTAATTCTATGGCAGCAGAATGGGGGGAGGTCCAGGCCTGCAAGTTCTGAACAACACAGTCACAACACAACCAATGTACCTCTTAGATCATTTTTTCTTACAGACAAAATGCTCGGCTTTATTTGTCTTTTTTGTTGTTGTTTCCTCCCCCCCCCCCCCCCCCCCCCGGTTGTATTTTGCTTGAGATAATGAGCCTTTGTACTCAGAACAGAGAAGCATTCACTTTTATTTCACTTTTAATTTAAACACAAGTGACATGTACCACTTGCAGGTCAGAGATTGCTGTTCTCAGCTCATGTGGGGTTTATTGCTTTCTGCGTACACGCTGTGTCTCGTGTTGGACGATGTGCTATGTATCACATCAGCAGAATTCTGTGAGCGCCCACAGTTATGAGTTACTTTTCTGGTTGCTCGGACAAAATACCAGAAAGAAATAACCTACAGGGGCAAACATTTACTTTGGCTCAAGGCTTTAGAATTCAATTCATGGTCAGTTTGCTTTTTTGTAAATCAGAACACTGTGCTGTGGGAGTTTGTGGCAGAATCTCTTTACATCATGGCAAACAGGAAGTAAAGAGTCCTCCAGGAAGGGACCAGGGATCAATACTCCTGAAAGACCTCCCTCTAGTGACTCATTACCTCCAGCAAGGCCGTACTGCTTAAAGTCTCCCAACATAGCTGTAACCAGCCAGGAAACAAGTACCGAAAACATGGCCTTGGAAGTATGTGTATATGTGTGTGTGTGTGTGGTTGTGTGTGTGGGGGCAGGGGGAGGAATTCCATATTCAAACTAATGCAAGGAAAAACCTTATTCATATTATACAAGGACTGAGCCACTGAAGGGATGATGTTTTGATTAGTCTAATCATTCTTGCATGTAGATCCATCAACCTGTTGTGAACCTACAGTGTCCTGATCACCAAACATGGGATACACAGAAGAGTCCAGAAGATGTGGCTTCTGCCACAGAATCACTTTGCAGCTCAGTCAGCTTTACAGTTTCCAGATCAGACCATTTGGTAGAGTGTGGCTGGGGGACACAGAGGTCCCTAAACTGGTGTGCAGAAAATCTCTCTAGTTCTCCTCAGCTCACCCTGTGTGTGCAGCTGGATGGAGCACGTTTTCCATCTGGTACTTCAAAAAATTGAGAAGAGTCTTCAAAAAAGCAAATGTAGAATTGTGATATCACCCTGGCAGTGCCCAAGAGAACTGACTACTTGTCCATGCAAAAACTTGCACACCTATGTTCATGGCAATATGATTCCCAACAACCAAAAGATAGAAATAACCCAATGTCCACGTGCTGATGAATGCAGAGTCAAGATGGGGTGTATCCACCATGGGATGTATCCAAACATGGTACAGGAACGTACCACGTTGCAATAGTAATGGGCCTTGTGGTGGTTTAATTAATGTCCCCCAATAGATTCAGGAGTTTATTAAAATTTCTTGGGTTTCCAGCCACCTGGCTGGAGGAGGTGTCCCTGGGCTGTCTGGCCCTAAGGTGGATTTGACATTCCAATCTAAAGATGTGCAAAGTGCCTGAGTTCCTGAAGTGTGCTGTATGGTTTCACTTTTTTTTTTTTTTTTGTGGACTTTTTGGCTTTTTCTCTCTCTCTGCCTGGTCCTTTAAGAGGGGGCCAACTTCTTCTGCCATTATGGAACTTAAACTGGACCTGTAAGCTTCAGTAAATATCCCTTCCTCTGTAACTGTGCCTGGTCTGGAAGTTTATCTCAGCCAACTTGAAGCTGTCTGCTACAGTCCTTGGTAACATGTGAAGGGAAGTAGTCACACATTACATGACTCTACATATGTTAATGGCCACAGAAAAATACACAGAGATTGAAAATGTATTAGTGGCTTCTAGGTGTTGGGTGAAGGGGGAACAATGAGTGACTTTCGTGGGCATGTAGTTTCTGTTGCGGATGATGCAAATATATTGGGTAGACCTTGTACCTTGGAAATATGACTAGATAGAATTGGTTCCTGTTGTCAAGGATCCTATAATCATGAGTGTAGCTGACTATGCCAGATGAAAAGTGTAAACAAACAGACCTCCCCTGCCAACACACACATACAGGTACAGAAGATTAGAACCCTGTCAAAGCAGAAGTAGCTGGCCAGGAAGCCAGTGAGTTGTCTATTAAAAAAGTTCAGGAAGTGAGTCCATTTTTTTTTTTTTTTTTTTTTTTACTATAACCAGTGCAGGAAGCCAGCCAACTGTGGAATAACCAGCCCAGGAGGATATCCCTCTATCTACAATAACATGCCCAGGAAGCCAGCCCACTGCCTACAACAATCAGCCCAGGAAGCCAGCCCACTGCCTACAACAATTAACCCAGGAAGCCAGTCCACTGCCTACAACAATTAACCCAGGAAGCCAGTCCACTGCCTACAACAATTAGCCCAGGAAGCCAGCCCACTGCCTACAACAATTAGCCCAGGAAGCCAGCCCACTGCCTACAACAATTAGCCCAGGAAGCCAGCCCACTGCCTACAACAATTAGCCCAGGAAGCCAGCCCACTGCATACAACAATTAGCCCAGGAAGCCAGTCCACTGCATACAACAATTAACCCAGGAAGCCAGCTCACTGCCTACAACAATTAGCCCAGGAAGCCAGCCCACTGCCTACAACAATTAACCCAGGAAGCCAGCCCACTGCATACAACAATTAACCCAGGAAGCCAGCCCACTGCCTACAACAATTAGCCCAGGAAGCCAGTCCACTGCCTACAACAATTAGCCCAGGAAGCCAGCCCACTGCCTACAGCAATTAGCCCAGGAAGCCAGCCCACTGCCTACAACAATTAACCCAGGAAGCCAGCTCACTGCATACAACAATTAACCCAGGGAGCCAGCCCACTGCCTACAACAATTAGCCCAGGAAGCCAGCCCACTGCCTACAACAATTAGCCCAGGAAGCCAGTCCACTGCATACAACAATTAGCCCAGGAAGCCAGCCCACTGCATACAACAATTAGCCAGCCCACTGCATACAACAATTAACCCAGGAAGCCAGTCCACTGCCTACAACAATTAGCCCAGGAAGCCAGTCCACTGCCTACAACAATTAGCCCAGGAAGCCAGCCCACTGCATACAACAATTAGCCCAGGAAGCCAGCCCACTGCCTACAGCAATTAGCCCAGGAAGCCAGCCCACTGCCTACAACAATTAGCCCAGGAAGCCAGCCCACTGCCTACAGCAATTAGCCCAGGAAGCCAGTCCACTGCCTACAACAATTAACCCAGGAAGCCAGCTCACTGCCTACAACAATTAACCCAGGAAGCCAGCCCACTGCCTACAACAATTAGCCCAGGAAGCCAGCCCACTGCCTACAACAATTAGCCCAGGAAGCCAGCCCACTGCCTACAACAATTAGCCCAGGAAGCCAGCCCACTGCCTACAACAATTAGCCCAGGAAGCCAGCTCACTGCCTACAGCAATTAGCCCAGGAAGCCAGTCCACTGCCTACAACAATTAGCCCAGGAAGCCAGCCCACTGCCTACAGCAATTAGCCCAGGAAGCCAGTCCACTGCCTACAACAATTAACCCAGGAAGCCAGCTCACTGCATACAACAATTAACCCAGGAAGCCAGCCCACTGCCTACAACAATTAGCCCAGGAAGCCAGCCCACTGCCTACAACAATTAGCCCAGGAAGCCAGCCCACTGCCTACAACAATTAGCCCAGGAAGCCAGCCCACTGCCTACAACAATTAGCCCAGGAAGCCAGCCCACTGCATACAACAATTAGCCCAGGAAGCCAGCCCACTGCATACAACAATTAACCCAGGAAGCCAGCCCACTGCCTACAACAATTAGCCCAGGAAGCCAGCCCACTGCCTACAACAATTAGCCCAGGAAGCCAGCCCACTGCCTACAGCAATTAGCCCAGGAAGCCAGCCCACTGCCTACAACAATTAGCCCAGGAAGCCAGCCCACTGCATACAACAATTAGCCCAGGAAGCCAGCCCACTGCATACAACAATTAGCCCAGGAAGCCAGCCCACTGCATACAACAATTAGCCCAGGAAGCCAGCCCACTGCCTACAGCAATTAGCCCAGGAAGCCAGCCCACTGCCTACAACAATTAGCCCAGGAAGCCAGCCCACTGCCTACAGCAATTAGCCCAGGAAGCCAGTCCACTGCCTACAGCAATTAGCCCAGGAAGCCAGCCCACTGCCTACAACAATTACCCAGGAAGCCAGCCCACTGCCTACAACAATTACCCAGGAAGCCAGTCCACTGCCTACAACAATTAGCCCAGGAAGCCAGCCCACTGCCTACAACAATTAACCCAGGAAGCCAGCTCACTGCATACAACAATTAACCCAGGAAGCCAGCCCACTGCCTACAACAATTAGCCCAGGAAGCCAGCCCACTGCCTACAACAATTAGCCCAGGAAGCCAGTCCACTGCATACAACAATTAGCCCAGGAAGCCAGCCCACTGCATACAACAATTAGCCCAGGAAGCCAGCCCACTGCATACAACAATTAACCCAGGAAGCCAGTCCACTGCCTACAACAATTAGCCCAGGAAGCCAGTCCACTGCCTACAACAATTAGCCCAGGAAGCCAGCCCACTGCATACAACAATTAGCCCAGGAAGCCAGCCCACTGTCTACAGCAATTAGCCCAGGAAGCCAGCCCACTGCCTACAACAATTAGCCCAGGAAGCCAGCCCACTGCCTACAGCAATTAGCCCAGGAAGCCAGCCCACTGCCTACAGCAATTAACCCAGGAAGCCAGCTCACTGCCTACAACAATTAACCCAGGAAGCCAGCCCACTGCCTACAACAATTAGCCCAGGAAGCCAGCCCACTGCCTACAACAATTAGCCCAGGAAGCCAGCCCACTGCCTACAGCAATTAGCCCAGGAAGCCAGCCCACTGCCTACAACAATTAGCCCAGGAAGCCAGCCCACTGCCTACAACAATTAACCCAGGAAGCCAGCCCACTGCCTACAACAATTAGCCCAGGAAGCCAGCCCACTGCCTACAACAATTAGCCCAGGAAGCCAGCCCACTGCCTACAACAATTAGCCCAGGAAGCCAGCCCACTGCCTACAACAATTAGCCCAGGAAGCCAGCCCACTGCATACAACAATTAGCCCAGGAAGCCAGCTCACTGCCTACAACAATTAGCCCAGGAAGCCAGCCCACTGCCTACAACAATTAACCCAGGAAGCCAGCCCACTGCATACAACAATTAACCCAGGAAGCCAGCCCACTGCCTACAGCAATTAGCCCAGGAAGCCAGCCCACTGCCTACAACAATTAGCCCAGGAAGCCAGCCCACTGCCTACAACAATTAACCCAGGAAGCCAGCCCACTGCATACAACAATTAGCCCAGGAAGCCAGTCCACTGCCTACAACAATTAGCCCAGGAAGCCAGCCCACTGCCTACAGCAATTAGCCCAGGAAGCCAGCCCACTGCATACAACAATTAACCCAGGAAGCCAGCCCACTGCCTACAACAATTAGCCCAGGAAGCCAGCCCACTGCCTACAGCAATTAGCCCAGGAAGCCAGTCCACTGCCTACAACAATTAGCCCAGGAAGCCAGCCCACTGCCTACAGCAATTAGCCCAGGAAGCCAGTCCACTGCCTACAACAATTAACCCAGGAAGCCAGCTCACTGCATACAACAATTAACCCAGGAAGCCAGCCCACTGCCTACAACAATTAGCCCAGGAAGCCAGCCCACTGCCTACAACAATTAGCCCAGGAAGCCAGCCCACTGCCTACAACAATTAGCCCAGGAAGCCAGCCCACTGCCTACAACAATTAGCCCAGGAAGCCAGCCCACTGCATACAACAATTAGCCCAGGAAGCCAGCCCACTGCCTACAACAATTAGCCCAGGAAGCCAACCCACTGCCTACAACAATTAGCCCAGGAAGCCAGCCCACTGCCTACAGCAATTAGCCCAGGAAGCCAGCCCACTGCCTACAACAATTAGCCCAGGAAGCCAGCCCACTGCCTACAACAATTAGCCCAGGAAGCCAGCCCACTGCCTACAACAATTAGCCCAGGAAGCCAGCCCACTGCATACAACAATTAGCCCAGGAAGCCAGCCCACTGCCTACAGCAATTAGCCCAGGAAGCCAGCCCACTGCCTACAGCAATTAGCCCAGGAAGCCAGTCCACTGCCTACAGCAATTAGCCCAGGAAGCCAGCCCACTGCCTACAGCAATTAGCCCAGGAAGCCAGTCCACTGCCTACAACAATTAGCCCAGGAAGCCAGCCCACTGCCTACAGCAATTAGCCCAGGAAGCCAGTCCACTGCCTACAACAATTAACCCAGGAAGCCAGCTCACTGCATACAACAATTAACCCAGGAAGCCAGCCCACTGCCTACAACAATTAGCCCAGGAAGCCAGCCCACTGCCTACAACAATTAGCCCAGGAAGCCAGCCCACTGCCTACAACAATTAGCCCAGGAAGCCAGCCCACTGCATACAACAATTAACCCAGGAAGCCAGCTCACTGCCTACAACAATTAACCCAGGAAGCCAGCCCACTGCCTACAACAATTAGCCCAGGAAGCCAGCCCACTGCCTACAACAATTAGCCCAGGAAGCCAGCCCACTGCCTACAACAATTAGCCCAGGAAGCCAGCCCACTGCCTACAACAATTAGCCCAGGAAGCCAGCCCACTGCATACAACAATTAGCCCAGGAAGCCAGCTCGCTGTCTGCAACAATTAGTCCAGGTAGCAGCCCACTGCCTACAGCCACCAGCCCAGGAAGCTAGCTCAGCATCTGTAAATCAGATGGTTGGAAGTCAGACCACTCTGTGTACTAAGTGGACCAGGAGGCCAAACAGTTACCCTCTAATGGCTGGACCTTAGTTAATAACTTACAACTTCTCCATTTTTATCCCCACTTCTAATTTAAGACCAACTAGAGAAAGTCAGATATGGCCTCTAACCAATCTCATAATCAGCCCTGTGTCTAGTTACTGCCTTGGAATCTCCAGGCTGATAGCCTCCAGTCAGGACATGGTAGAAACTAACCTTTCCTTTCCTTTCCTTTCCTTTCCTTTCCTTTCCTTTCCTTTCCTTTCCTTTCCTTTCCTTTCCTTTCCTTTCCTTTCCTTTCCTTTCCTTTCCTTTCCTTTCCTTTCCTTTCCTTTCCTTTCCTTTCCTTTCCTTTTCCCTCCCTCCCTCCCTTCCTCCTCTTCCTTCCTTCCTTTCTTTCTTTCTTTCTTTCTTTCTTTCTTTCTTTCTTTCTTTCTTTCTTTCTTTCTTCCTCTCTCTCTCTCTCTCTCTCTCTCTCTCTGTCTCTCTCTCTCTCTGTCTCTCTCTCTCTCTGTCTCTCTCTCTCACTTTGCATTGTAATACTCTCTCCACCTCTGCTGCTGGCCTTGGAGCCTCTGATAAACTCAGACAATGGTGGCAGGCCATCAAGCCTCAGAGCCCATGGCCTTTTAAACTATGACTTGTAACTCTAAATGGTGTCATGTAACTGAATATGGAGATTGAGAAAAATTTTGCAATACTAAAAGGTTGACAAATGCACAATTCAAAATTAACTCAAAATCAAACACATACTGAATGTGACATGTTTCTGGGAGTGCTCGTCTGAGGTGCATTGCATTGCTTCCCTGGAGCCTTGGTTCTGGACATACCACCATGGGGACTTTGCGCTGCACCTCCGTACGTCATGCCATGCGATGTCAGCCATCACTGTCTTGATACACCTCTGCTCAGATTCAAGACTCACGCTGTTTGGGGACAGGTCCATGCGTGGTGATATGCATGGACGAGTAGTGGGGTGAAGTGGGCCACTTATCCAGCTACCCACAAGATGGTGTCAAGCAACATGTTTTTTTTTCATTTGTGGGCAGATTTCTTTGCCTTTCCTATCTCATTTTCCTATTATAGATTTCGTGTCTGTTCTTTGTGTTGGGGATTTTATGTTTATAAATTGGATAAGAAGCTAGACTCCCCTTGAGAAATGTGTGGAGTAGGAGTTGAAATGATGAGGAGGCCGGGAAATATTAAGAATTTCTTATATAAATTCTCAGTGCTGCCTATGTTTGTTGCTTCAGAGAAGAAAGAGCTAGAATATATTTCTTTGCAGAGGAAAATATTTTAAAACAAGTGAGATTTGGGAGAACGCATGGTGGATATTGACAAGCTACAAAATGTGGCTCAATTAAAAGTATTTACTGGATCTCTAGCAGAGTAAAAGTGAATTGGTTCTGATTTATGGCTTAAATAGGTGACCTATAGCATTGAAGATTGATTATTCCTGCTGTATTCCACTTGCTCTAGCAGAATGTCTTGTGGGGCCAGTGTGATTGAGAATGAGGCAGAAGAGGAACTCTGAAATTCTTGATTCCTGCTAGTGGGGTGGGTGGAGGCCAGCCCATTTATCTGGGGACTTTGGGGCTCAACTGTTCTTGGAGAGTTGCCCATGTGCTGCAAAATATCAGCAAGTGAGAAGCCCCTGGGGATGAATTGACAGGCAAAAAAAACAGCTTCTCAAATGGATGCCCAGGGATTAAAGAGCCCTGAGCTCCTGGTAAGATGATGGATCTCAGTAAGATTTCAGGTGAGAGGCGAATGTTGTGGCTTAGTGTATCATAAAAGGGATAGCTGGGTGCGGAGGGCTCTTCCCAGATACTGTGTTTGACGGGATAGCTTGGAGATCTGGGGAAGTACTGAGCAGCCAGGATGGTCCTGTAAAGATGCCCACACCATGATGTTTCACGACACCATGGAAGAATTTGCAGATGGACTAAGCGTATTAATCAACAGTCAGCTGAGTTGAAAAGGAGAGGTCATTCTGGATCTTGGGGGTAGAGGACACCAATGTGGTCATCTGAGTCTTTAAAGCAGAGAACTTTCCCCCCAGTGGGAGGATAAGGCAGAAGGGGAGGATCAGAGAGTTACAAAGGGTGTGGGAAGGACTCCAGTGGGTCGTTGCTTGAAGACTGAGGCATGACAAGGGATGCAGGTGCCTTCAGGTGACTTGGATAGCTTCTGGAAATGGAGACCTCAGTCCTACTGCTGCAAGGAACGGGATTCTGCCAACATCAGCTATGAGCTGAGAAGTAGATTCCCATACCAAGGGCCTGGACTTTGATTTTGATTGAAGCCTGTTGAGATTTAAACCAGAGAAATAGCAGAGCCTGCCTATGATTTTGACCCATAGACCCGGGAGATGATCACTTGATACTGTATGTTATAGCAGCAGCAGGAGATGTAACAGCACCAGAGGTGACAAGGTAATGGATCAGGGGTCTGAAATCACAATGAATTCCAAGTCGCCATTGCTGGCATGCTGAAGGAGGAGACAATGGTATGTGGGACTGAGTAAGTATGTAGAGATGTGAGTGTTCCCAGTACTAGAGGCAGAGGCATCAGAAAAAAAAAAAAAACCAAAAACCAGGAAGCAGTAAGTCAGGGCTGTGGGATTCTTTGCAAGACTTCCCTTGGCTCTCTGCCTTGAACCTGGCGGGTGGCAGGATCATAGACAACATCAACACTTTATGGATATGACATTTGTCTTTGATGGCAAGGCAGTGAGTTCTACTTTTGGTCCCTCATCCTGATCAAGTCAGCCTGTACTGTATCTAAATCTCATTCGATTAATGAACGTATCTACCAGTTACTTTTATCAGTGTTCTGACCAAATGCCTAACAAGCAGCAAGGTTTATTTTGCTCACAGCTCGAGGGTATAACCCATCGCCATGAGGAAGACATGGTGATAAGAGTGGGAGGCAGGGCTGGAGAGATGGCTTAGCGGTTAAGCGCTTGCCTGTGAAGCCTAAGGGCCCCGGTTCGAGGCTCGGTTCCCCAGGTCCCACGTTAGCCAGATGCACAAGGGGGCGCACACGTCTGGAGTTCGTTTGCAGTGGCTGGAAGCCCTGGCGCGCCCATTCTCTCTCTCTCTCTCTGTCTTTCTCTCTGTGTCTGTCGCTCTCAAACAAATTAAAAAAAAAAAAAGTTTAAAAAAAAAAAGAGTGGGAGGCAGCTGATCATATTGAGTCCAAAGTTAGGAAGGAGAGAGATGAATGCTGGCGTTCAGCTCATGTTCTACTTAAAAATTTTTATTCTTATTTATTTATTTATGAAAGAGAAAGAGAGAGAGAGAGAGAGAGAGAGAGAGAGAGAGAGGGAGAGAGAGAGAGAATGGATACACCAGGGCCTCCAACAGCTACAAATGAACTCAGATGCATGTGTCACCTTGTGCATCTGGCTTATGTCGGTCCTGGGGAATCGAACCTGGGTCCTTTGGCTTTGTAGACAAGTGCTTTAACTGCTAAGCCATCTCTCCAGCCCTATGTTCTACCTTTTATTCAGTTCAAGACCCCATCCCAGGTACCACTCACATTTAGAGTAGACCTTCCCACCTCAACTAACCTAACCTAGAAACTTGCTCACAGACATGCCCACATGTCTGTTTCCATGGTAATTCTGAATCTCATTTGGTTAACAATCAGGAGTTACTATAACAACACCCTTCCAAAAATCCATATTGTGAAACAAAACAAAGCATCTGACCACTTCCATTTCCTTGGTTCAGCACTTGACACAACAGAGATGTCTCTTCTCTGTCCCTGGCCCTGAGGACTGGTGTGGAGGGGGAGGGACATTTTTTTCTTAAGGGCAGAACCATTAAGGTTTATATTATTTTTATCTGAAAGAAAGCTGTGACTGAAAAAAAGAAGATAAAGTTTAAAGCTAACTTCCACAAAGTAATGTCACTTTGAAATCCTTATGATTCAAAGGTCCCATGTTTTTGTAGCAGCTACTAGATAAGAAACCAATTAAAGAATGCTAAAGACGTCTGGTGGGTACAATATGCCAAATGCCATCATAGTAGAGACAGCTCTAAATACAATAATTTTCAGTGTTCCAGCCACTCTTTACAGGCGATTCAGGATCCAAGCTAAATCTCAAAGGCTAAACAAATACTGTGTTCCCTAGTAACTTTTCTTCAGAATGAAGGCTGCTGCCTCCCAAGGGCTAACATGGTTCATCAACACAGGAACTTGCTGTGAGGTCCTCATGGAAGTGGTCCTTTAGAGGTCCTCGAGAACCCAGAAAGATTGTGCTGCCTTGGCAAGCGTGAGCCTTCTGATGGATGTGAGATGCCATGTTCAAGGCTTCCTCAGTGTTGGCCAATCTGCATTGTGTATGGATGATTTGGGAGGTGGAGAAGGACAGTAATGTGATAGTTGAAGTTTCCATGCTCTGGGTAGTTACTTGCCTAATCTGATTCTATGCTATGGGGCGAAACATTACCTTTCATGATTTCAGACTGTTTTGAAATTTCCACCCTATAGATCCTATTGTACTAATATGCTTGACTATGTATGACTATATATATATATATATATATATATATATATATATATATATATATATATATATGTATATATCGTAGTAGTTCTATTCATAACCTGTCTACTTCTAAATGGACTTGAGGAGTCTTAAACCATTTAAACAAGAGCCAAAAGCCTTGCAAATAAAATAAAATAAAGAACAAAGCAAAGACCTTTTAATTTAATTTTATTTTCCAGAATTCTTAGGTTGAAGGGCAGTATAAGGGCTAAGAACAAACTGAACTCTGAGCTTCCTGGGTGCATGAAAAAGAAAAAAATCAAATCAAACAAAACAAAGCCAGAAAGAGGATAGGTTACGGACTGAGAACAAGAAGAGATTACCAAGTCACTGGAAAGGCAGGAATGCCTGCAAACAGAATGCTCTGAGGCTATGTGGGATGGCATGGAGTGCTGGAGTTGCTGTGTTATTCTTGGACACCTTTTCCTGCTAGTTCTGCTTAGCAGAGGGTCCCTGGGGAAATCTTGGGTGCAGAAAGTCACCCTCTGTGGAAGGGCCACAAGCTCACCTGTCAGTGAGAGGTCAGTGTAGGAAACCTTTAAATCACATGGGAATTACTCAAAATGTCTTCCTATTTTGATGTGCTCTTTAATTCAGGAGCAATTTTGGAAAGTATTTTTACATTTCCAGGCAAAAATATTTGATTACCAAATAGTTATGATGTAGGCATGTTTGGGAAGAACGCACACCTTCCGCTTTGAAGATCCCTGCAAAACTGCTAATGTTTCATCTTGTTAGCTGATCAATTAAAGCCTACATTGTCTTGCTTGCTTGTTTGAAGGTACATGTTTCAAAGGATTCACAATGATTATCACCTTCAACATTTTTGTCCTAAAATAGTTTTTTTTTCACGACCTACTACTATACTATTGCACGTGGTAATTAATTAATTAATTTTGTTTTTTTTTTTCTTTCTTTTTCTTCCACTCATGTGCGTATATGAGGGTGCATGTGCCATGGTGTATTTGTGTATGTGAATACAGTGGGTCTGAGGAGGTCAGGAGATAACCTCAAAGCTTCCATCCTACTCTTCCCTCTGCTCTGAGACAAAGTCTCTCATATGTTGCCCAGACTAACTAGCCCGAGAGCTGCTGGATTATCTCGGCTCATTGCTGTGGACGTGTTGTGTCCACAGACATGTACTGCTTTACATCTGGATTGAACTCGATAAGCAAACAGTGACTGAGCCTTCTCCCCAGCCTTCTTTTCTTTTCTTTTTTAAAGATTTATTTTTATTATTTGTTTGTTAGAGACAGAGAGATGGGTTGGGAGAGAGAGAGAGAGAGAGAATGGGTGAGCCAGGGTATAAAGCTTTAGGTTCAGAGTCTACCCATGCCCAGTCTGACTTGTGGAGAAAAAAAAGAGGTTTATTTTGGCTTACAGGCTTGAGGGTGAAGCTCCTCGGTGGCAGGGAAAATGACAGTATGAGCAGAGGGTGGACATCACCCCCTGGCCCATATAAGGTGGATAACAGGAACAGGAGAGTGTGCCAAACACTGGCATGGGGAAACTGGCTGTAACACCTATAAGCCCGCCCCCAACAATACACTACCTCCAGGAGGCTTTAATTTCCAATTGCCATCAGCTGGGGAGACTAACATTCAGAATACCAAAGTTTATGGGGGACACCTGAATCAAACCACCACACTGACCCTGTTTTCCTTTGTAAATAAGGCAAGACTTTAGAATTTGTACTTTCATGTTAATGATGAAATTTATTCATGAGTTTGCAGCTGTCAGCTCTCCAGTAGGTCTTTCACAAACTACCTTTCAACAAAGTAAAGCCTTCAAGGGATTAGAGCCCATGGGATTTAAGAGAGGCATTCCAAGGAGAGGAGGAAGTTATGGCAAAGTTTATGACTAATAGCTTGACATTGGTGGACCCAATGAAGGTACAGACTCCAGGTAAATATCTCCATTTGATAAATGAGCTTTTGAAAATTTTTGTGTATGTGTGTATGAGTGTGCACATGCCATGGTGTGTGTGTGTCAGAAGATAACCTTGTGGTGTTTTTCCTCTCCTTCCACCTTCTTCTTTTTTCTTCTAGAAGAGCTCCCATAGACCTCCTCTCAAGGATTTGCTATGTATATTCCAGTTCTGGATCTGTCTCGACCCAGCTTGTTTTGTAAATGCCTTTGTAAATATCTTATTTATTTATTTGAGAAAGAGGCAGATAGGAAGAGAATGGGCATGTCAGGGCCTCTAGCCACTGCAAATGAACTCCAGATGCATGTGCCACCTTGTACAACTGGCATTACATGGGTAGTGGGAAATTGAGCTCCAGTCCTTGGATTTTGCAGGCAAGTGCCCTGACTGCTGAGCTATCTCTCCAGCCCTCTTTCCACCTTCTTTTTGAGATAGGATCTCTCCTGCTTCTGCTGCTGCGTGTGTTTGTCTAGTTGGCCTGAGAGTTTCCGGTTTCTCCAGGCTCTGCCTCCCATTACCATTGGCACTCCTTGGGATCACAGATGCCTGCACCACTTTGCATCCAGCTTTAGGCGGGTGCCAGGGAAAATCAAACTTGGGTCAGCAGGCTTTGACTGCAGAGCCAATCTCCCCGTCCCTGATAAAGGAGCTCTTTGCCAAGATGAAAACCTCTGTTGTCCTGCTGTTTGTTCACAGGCACAGGCTATTTGCACAGACAAATTGGTTTGTGGGAATTTGTTGAACTAAACAGCAGCCATTTGTTGATTTACAGCTTTACCTTTCTGAGCAAGGATTTCCAAGGGCAAATAATTTAGCCATGTTGAAATAGGTAACTTTATGTTTGGCCCAAATACTCAAGCCATTTGTAGAAACAAATGCTGTCTATCCTTAATTGCGTCTGAAAAGTTGATTATTTTAATCCTGCTGATGAATGATGGTTTCTTTCAGGGACTTAGTGTCTTACTCCAATTCTATAAAATTCCAATCAATTATTTCTTTAGACTCCATTTTAATTTTTGCAAGGACTTTCTCTTTTAACTCTTATTATGCTGATGTGGGAACTAGATTTGTGTCATCTTGAGTAAATTCCATGACTCCATTTTCTAATTGTTTTGCTCCTCAGCTGAGCCATTATGTTTTTCCACCCATATATTAAGTTTTCTGTTTCAACAAGTGCATTTTTTAGTGGTTTCTAGGATTTTTTTTTTTTTTTTTTGGTTTTTCGAGGTAGGGTCTCACTCTGGTCCAGGCTGACCTGGAATTAACTCTGTCATCTCAGGGTGGCCTTGAACTCACGGCGATCCTCCTACCTCTGCCTCCCGAGTGCTGGGATTAAAGGCATGTGCCACCACGCCCGGTGGATTTTTTTTTGAGAGAGAGGGCGAGAGCAACAGCAAGAGCAAGAGCAAGAGAGAGAGAGAGAAAGAGAGAGAGAGAGAGAGAGAGAGAGAAAGCGTGTGCGCATGCATGCACGCACGCACGCACACGCGAGAGAGCGCACCAAAGCCTCAGCCACTGCAATTGAACTCCACCACCTAGTGTGCATGTGCAACCTTGTACTTGCATCGCCTTTGTGTGTCTGGCTTACATGGGATCTGGAGAGTGACTAAACTTCGGTCTTTAGGCTTCCCAAGCAAGTGCCTTAACCACTAAGCCATTGCTCCATCCCAGTTTGTAGTTTTTAAATTATTTATTTTTTATTTGCATGTATGTGGGAGGAGCATGCCAGGGCCTCTTAATGCTGCAAAAGAATGCTAGGTGCTTGCATCACTTTTTAAAAAATGTATTTTTCATTTATTTATAAATAAATAAAGAGAGAGAGTGAGGGTGTCAGGAACTCCAGCTGCTGCAAATGAACACGAGACACATGTGCCACCTTGTGCATCTGACTTACATGGTGCCTGGGGAATCAAACCTGGGTCCTTGGGCTTTGCAAACAAGCACCTTAACCGCTAAGCCATCCCTCCAGCCCTTGCATCACCTTTTGCATCTTGCTTACATGAGCTGCTTGGGGATGGAATCTGGGCTGGCAGACTTTGTAAGCAAGTACCTTTAACCACTGAATCATCTTCCCAGCCCTAGCTTTTTATTTGTTTTATTTTTTTTCTAAAACAGTACTGGGGATTGAATCTAGGGTCTCTATTTCCTGACCCACATATATCCCTATCCCTCTTTTTGCTTTTTTAAAATTTTGAGACTGGGTCTCACTAAGTTACCCAGCCTAGCCTGAAACTCACTGTGCAATCCAGGCAGACCTTAAACTTGCAGTTCTACCTTAGCCTCCCAAGAGGCGGGCCTTCCTCCTCTCTGTAGTTCCCATCCCTTGGGGTTTGGTTCCCTCCCTGAGGCTTGTGGCAGCATTCTCCACTCCTTCCAAACTGCAGTTATCCCCCTCTCTTTTATACTTGTGACTTTGTAACCCTAAGAGATTTTGTTCAGTCTCTGGTGCATTCCCTTTCGTTTCCTTTCAATTGTGACTATGCACGCCTATGTTTACCTTTTTATAGCTTTCGAATGATTTCTGTGACTTTCATGTGGAAGAGACTGGCAATCTGATATGAAATACTGTTTTTTTTTTTAATAGCCAATATGTCAAATTCCAAGCTTCCATTCCCCATTATCCATAAAGGCCCAGGGGAGGGATAGTATATGCAGAGATAGTCACACTGGGAGTTGTCTGTGGTCACCTCTGGGAAACCTTGCCACAGCTGTTTCTGGTCGCTATCTCATTTCACCGTGGATGTAGAAAGTATGGTCAATACAGTGCACTGTGACTGGCCCGGCCTCTGAAGCCACTTTCCTCCAAAGACTAGCCACAGTCCTTGGTCGTCAAATGGGAGAGGAGCGTGGATCATAAATTCCTGAATCTACTCCTATTCCCATGTTCTAGTTTAGGGGACTCTCCCCTTTTGTTCCTATTTATTTATTTAATGAGAGAGAGAGGTCTAGGGAGAGAATTGGCACACCAGGGCCTTAGCCACTGAAAATGAACTCCTGATGCATGCACCTCCTTATGCACATGGGCCACCTTGGGCACCTGGCTTACATGGATTCTGGGGAGTCAAACCTGGGTCCTTAGGCTTTGCAGCAAGCGCCTTAACTGCTAAGCCAATCCTCCAGCCCCCTTTCATTCCTTTTACAGCCCCACTTTTTATTTAAAGACCTTTTCAGCAAAGTATGTGTGGTATGGCATGTTATGTGCATGTAGTGTGTGTGTGTGTGTGTGTGTGTGTGTGTGTGTGTGCAGGTGCATTTGATCCATGTATGGTACTCACAGGAGAATGTCTGATGTCCTCTCTGTTTGCTTTTCTGATTGTTTCCTTGAGATCAAGTTTTTCTTTCAACCCAGACCTGCCCTTTTCACCACTTTTTCTTTTTCAGTAGCAAACACCAGCACTTTTCCAATCACTACTCCTAAAGGACTTGGGTTACAAATATGTCTGTCCATGCCCAGCTGTTTAGGTAGGTGCTGGGGAATTGAACTCATGGTGAATCAGGCCCTCATGCTTGTATGGCAAGTGCCCTTATCTGTTTAGCCATCTCCCTAGCCCCCTCCTGAACATTCTCTGTGTGTGTAGTACATATGGGGGGTGTGTATGTATGTGTGTGTGTGTGATATATGTAGATATATGTGCAAAGCACATGCCCCCCTGCATGCTCATGTGGAGGACCAATGAGAATTGTGGGTGTCTTCTTCTATCATGGGTGCATGTTTCCTTGAGCCCAGAGCTGACATTTTTCAGCAGTCTGGCTGACTAGAGAGCCTCTGACTCTCAGCTCTGCAGGACTGGGGTTACAAGCGTAGATGGCTATGGTCAAGTGTTCATGTCAGGGCTGGGGAATCAAACTCAGGGTGAATCTGGCTCTCTCTGGCCCTCATGCTTGTGTGGGAGGTGCCTTTACCCACCAAGCCATCTCCCTAGTCCCTTCCCCAGTTTTCTTTTAAAGAAGTGTACAAAGGAGGAGGAAGCCACAGGATAAACTTAGAGAAAGCAGATACTATGTGAGTTAAAAAGGCAAGCGAGCAGACAACCAAACACACTCCAAAGTGCCTCCGTATAAAATCCTTTCCCAGAGTGACCTGTGACCTTGGGCTCCTGGAGACAAGTGATGAGGACCCCGTTAGGGGTCATGGTGGTTCCAAGTGTCAAGAGTCAACTTCAGCTCCTGGGAATACGGACATTTCTGTGCAGACTTCTTCCTGCAGTTAGGCATTTTCTCTGTCACGGATGTGTCTGGACAGTGACAGATGGGAAAGAATCTTCTTAGGTAACCAGATTCTATGCTGGCAAGAAGGCTGCCTGCATTTCCTTGGGTTTTCTCTGAGGAGTGGGTGGAAGAGGGTCTGCCAGAATATTTGAATGTTGTGTACAAAATTTTGTGTGTAAATGACATTTATTTATTTATTTAAGAGAGATTGAGAGAGAGAGAGAGAGAGAGGGAATGAGAAAGGTCATAGTAGGGTCTCTTGCCCCTGTAAGCAAACTCAATATACATGCACACTTTGTGCATCTGGCTTTATGTGGTTACTAGGGAATTAAACCCAGGCCAGCAGACCGTGAGCCTTTACTGAACAATGGCCCCCTATGAATATATAACTTTCAATCGTTCCCTTTTGTTGATAAAAACATTGATGTAAAACTCAAAGAAACAGGTATTTCTAAGAGCTATTCATATTCCCTGAAATGTTCTGGAGATTAGGGAATTTGTAAACAAAGTTTTTTTTCTTCTTTTTGTAGCTATGGTTATTACATTCGAAATTTTACAGCAATAATCTGACAGATCTAATTCAGCCCAATAGTCCATAAACACACAGTCTTTCTAGATTTCCTCCTAAGGGTAATTATTTGCTAGTTATGAAGAATCTTCATGAGTTTTATTTAAAAAAATACTTTAAGGAGATTAAACAGAAAATTCCAGAACAATGATTTGTACCAAAATAAACATTTGTCCTAATTGATTCCTAGCATTGAATTGTATTGGTAGGAGCCAGGGACACCATTTATCTGTCGCACTAATTTCCTTTGCCCACCTCCCATCCTAGGATCTAGAAAAAGGGACCCTGACTTTCCTGGTCTCTTTGTAGATGAGCTTGTTGTAGGTACTTAGGAAAACAGAAAGCATGCCGGGAGATGTCTGGCTGTAGTGTTCCTGTGTTCATATCCGTCTTCACTCCTTAGATGTTGTGCTGTGAGAAGCGTATGTTCAGAGCTTTGATTGCTATTTTGTACCTCAAGGGAAAGGCCAAGCACTTTACACAGCGTGGTGGACCCAGGGTTCTGAGCAGCTGTGCTCTGGAACTGCCTCTGTTTAGACTTCTTAACGGCTCTGTTCAGCAGTCAGTTCGACAGCATTTTACTGAGCACCTATAACCCACCAGTCACTGTTATAACTACCTGAAAACCACCAATGAACAAAGTCCTTTGCTTTTCTGGGTAACATACTGACTGGATGTGATCACTACCCTGTAGTCTGCAGTTTATAAGACACGTTTTTGTTTGTTTATTTTTACTTATTTATTTGAGAGCGACAGGCAGAGAGAAAGAGGCAGATAAAGAGAGAGAGAAATGAACTCCAGATGCGTGCGCCCCCTTGTGCATCTGGCTAATGTGAATCCTGGGGACTTGAGCCTCTAACCGGGGTCCTTAGGCTTCACAGGCAAGCGCTTAACCGCTAAGCCATCTCACCAGCTCTGTACTCTGCAGTTTAAAGCATCCCCAAATATCCATGGTCTGCCCTCAACTTGTATGGGTTGAGTGGCCTGCTTGAACTGGCTCCTACCACTTTACAAAAACGTATTGTTTAATTTGCAGGAATTTTGAAGCATAATAGGTTAAGTTAAATTATATAAATTTATAACTAAATCATATTAAAATGGTCAAGTTTAGCATTTCCTACTTTCTTTGTCATCTACCATTTTGAAGTTATTTACACTGACTGTTATTTGCATGATGTCGTTGAGAATAGAGCAAGCAGCCCCATGTTCAATGACCTCAGCTGGACACTGGCCATGGCTGAAGTGATTAGGCCATGCAGACTAAAAACTTCTACGAATCAGGGTTTCATGCCTATTTACATTTAAGAATAAAATGTTAATAATCCAGATTACATTTAAAACATAAATAAATAATGCACATCAAGAATAGCACAGAGTCGAGGAGAAATTCCTCCAGCAGCAGAAGAAATTGTTATTGAAATGAGAAAAGTCTTTCCTCTGACTGTATCATCACTGTTTCTTTCTCCTTCAAGCTCACTAAGGCAAACAAACATTTCAACCACCATTCTTGTCAAAACTGCATTTACCATCTCAGCTGCAAGCATACGTTGGCTGTATATACAAAAATCTCCCAAAAATCAGGGAAAATATTCTATGAGAATCAATTGTATGGATTTATAACAAGGAGCACTGTATTCTTTGTTATAAGTTATAAATTGTGTGATGAATCTTTTGTTTCCACCAACTTATTAATAAGCTCACCCAGGCATGTATTTTCATGCATTATTTACAGAGCTGGTATCGAATGCTGACCAGGTCACCATTGGTTGGGTGAATCTGGGAAGCAAGGATAAGAAATTAGTAGTAGCGATGGATTTTTCTCCCTCGGCACAACCCAAACCATTCGGGTGGATGATCGTAGAGTCTCTGTTCTTAGCAGTCCACACATGAAGACAGGCTTTGAACCTATGCATTGTGAGGAAGCTGATTAGAGACGTTCATCTCACCCCACTGGTTTCTAAGCCAGTTCTCCACCAGAACTATAAGAACTACAAACCAGGTGACTGTGCTCAACTGTGATCTGGGCTGTGACATTGTCCTCAGAGTATGTGACCCAAATCAGCCAGGTGCTCAGAGTGTAATTCACAACATGCCTCGCTATGAGCTGCAGTATGTGTGACCCCTGGAGTAACTAGTATGTTGAGAATAAAAGCTAACACACAAAATTAAATGCACAGAGAGATAAAAGGTGTTCTGGAACACACGGTCAGATTGCCCTTTACAAACCAGCAGCTTCACTGATGCATTCCATGCATGCAATTATTTTCTTTCCTATGGGAAAATGGAATGTACAAAGTTTCTGTATGGGGCTGTGTATGTATCCTTCCTCAAAACATAGTTATCTTCACAGGGAAGATCTTGTAATATTTGCAAAGTTCCTTAGAAAGCTTTTTTTTTGTTGTTGTTGTTTATTCATTTATTTGAGAGTGACAGAGAAAGAGGCAGAGAGAGAGAGAGAGAGAGAGAGAGAGAGAGGGAGGGAGGGAGAAAATGGGCACACCAAGGCCTCCAGCCACTGCAAACAAACTCCAGATGCATGTGCCTCCTTGTGCATCTGGCTAACGTGGGTCCTGGGGAATCGAGCCTTGAACCGGGATCCTTAGGCTTCACAGGCAAGCGCTTAACCACTAAGCCATCTCTCTAGCCCCAAAGTTTTTTTTTTTTAATTTCTTCTTCAGCAGTTTTGACAATTTGCTAGCTAATGCCAATTAGTTAGCACTTAGAAACAAGTTTATATAGAAAGACAACCGATTCAGCCACTTTAAATGAGGAAAGAGAGGTATGATTGCACATACCATGGCCCAGGTGTGTAGTTGGGGCAAGCATAGGTGCTGGACGCCTTCCCTTTGTGCAGTAGATGTGGCCGCGCCCTTCGGGGTGGCCAAGGTTTGCCTGCAACAGCTTCTTTGTCCCTTGCAGAGAAGAACCAAGGCCTCTGTGGTTGTTTGCAAAAAGAAGAGCATCTCACCAGCAGAGGGCTGAAACTAGAGTGGATAATTGGTAGATGTCGCTATTACTGTCTTACACACAGAATTAATGAAAGTACAGTGCTTATTAGTGGTTTTCAATTTCTGGACATGTTGAAACATTCATTACTTGTTGATGTTTTATCTTTTTGAAAAAAATTTTTTAAATTTATTTATTGGCAGAAAAAGAGTTAGACAGAGAGAGAGAGAGAGAGAGAGAGAGAGAGAGAGAGAGCAAGAGAGACTGAGAGAGAGAGAATGAATGGGCACGCCAGGGCCTTCAGCCACTGCAAACGAACTCCAGACGCGTGTGCCCCCTTGTGCATCTGGCTAATGTGGGTCCTGGGGAATGGAACCTGGGTCCTTTGGCTTTGCAGGCAAGTGCCTTAACCACTAAGCCATTCCTCCCTCCAGCCCTGTTTTTTTTTTTTTTTTTTTTTTTAATCTTTATTACAGTCATCATAATTGGGACACTTTGAGTTAGAGTTCTCATACACTAATGGAACCCATTCTTCATTCCTATGTGAATAAGAAATAAGAACACTTGACTTCTTTTGGTCGACATTAGAACATCCTGTTTCAGACAGGTTTTTGGCTTATGCTGTCAACAGTAGGAGGACTCTCACTAGGGAGTGTGTAAGGATGGAGCAGGGGGAGAGATTTGCCTTGAGTTTACTTGCTTGCTTTCCCTGTCACTGAAAACTATAAGCACCCATCTCTCGAGCCCTATCACTGAAGGCTATAATGTACTGTTTTATCGCTTCTCAGCATTTTGGCTGAGATCAAGTGTATAATAGGCTTTTATTTGGTGTGTGCCTGTGAGTTTTGAGATAGGATCTCCGAATTTGGGATCCTTCTGCCTCAGCCTTTAGAGTGCTAGAATTACAGACATGTGCGATCATGTTTTTGCAAACAACCAGAGGCCTTGGTTCTTCTTGGCAACAGACAAAGAAGCTCTTGCAGGCAAGCCTCGGCCACCCCAGAGGGCACGGCCAAATCTATTGCACAAAGAGAAGGCGCCCAGCACCTGTACTTGCCCCAGCTAGACATTTGTTTAAATATGTGTGTATGTGTGTGAGATACATGGGCATGTGGAGGCCAGAGGACAGCCTCGGATGTCATTCATCAGGAATGCTGTCTGCTTTTTCTCTGGCACTGGGTCTCTCGCTACCCTGGAGCTCACTGACAAGGCTGAACTTGCTGATCTGTGAGCCCCAGGGATCCACTGTCTCTGCCTCCCCGGAACTTGGATTACAAGCATGCACCATCACATCTGGTCTTTTTACCTGGGTACTAGAGAATGAACTCAGTTTCTTGTGCTTGCAAGACGACCACTTTACTGAATGTGTGATCTCCCCTGGTCTTTACTATACAACATGACCCTATTCAACTTTAAAAACAAAACAAAACAAAACTTATTTATGCTGGGCGTGGTGGCACACACCTTTAATCCCAGCACTTGGGAGGCAGAGGTAGGAGGATCGCCATGAGTTTGAGGCTACCCTGAGACTACATAGTGAATTCCAGGTCAGCCTGAGCTAGAGTGAGACCCTCCCTTGGAAAACAAAACAAAAGAAAGAAAGAAAGAAACAAAAAACTTATTTATTTTTGTGTGTCTGGGAGGGAGAGAGAGAAGTGAGCAAGAGAGAGAATGCACCACGGCTTTTGCTGCAATAAACAAGTCCCAGATGCATGTGCCACTTTGTGCATCTGGCTTATATGGGTACTGAGGAATCGAACCAGGACCAGTGAGCTTTGCAAGCAAGAACCTTTAACTGCTGAGCCATCTTCCCAGCCCCTCCACTGTTTTCAAAAGCTTTTGGTAGGTAAAACCCAAGCCAAAGATGTGATGTCTTAATTTTATCAAGGTCTAAAACAAAACATTAGCAAGTGGGAGAGAAAAGTTTCTTTCAATGACATAGTCTAAAATGAACAACATCTAGCTGTTGGAGATGAGCCCAGCTCATTCAGAAATCTCACAGGAAATGAACGTACCTTCCGTGTATGGATTAGGCATGTTATGCATGTCCACGTCTGTGCAGAGAGGGATCAGAGGGTAGTGGAGGAAGCCCTGGACAGACCTGGGTCTACATTTTCTTTCACACCATTGCGGTGTGGGCAAGCCACTTGACTCCTCTGAGCTCTTATTTCCACACCTCGGGAATGAGGATCTGACAATACAGACAGGTGACCATGTTTACTGACATGAGAAGATGTTTCCGTGGCCTGTAGCATAATCCAGCTCAAAAGCTGAGTAAGAAACAACGCTCACCTTCCACGTAGGCTACTGTCTGCCAGGTGTTTGGCAATAACTCGTTTGCTGTGTGACGTCTTGTTTCCCTCCGTGGTTCGTCTTACACTACACTAGAAGAAAGTAGCCTCAGTGGGTCTCTGTGGGAGAAGAGGGGAAATCTAGATCCCTTGGGGCCGTGACTATCCTTAGACATGATCGCATGAGACACTGTGGGACTCAAGTTCCAGCAATGGCATTCTTCTTTCCTACTCTACCGATGTCTTTACCCTTCCACAGGAAGAATAGATTCACAGGCTCAACTCACAACTCGTGACGTTTGCCAGTCCATACCCAGAAGAGACGAAGATAAAAATCGGCAATAGAAAAAGCCATTTCCAAGAAAATAAAAGATATGAAAATAGGAAGGGGGTTAGTTGAGAAGAACAGATTTCGTGAGGGTAGGAAGAGAGCCACAGAGGGCCATCAGGAGGTTAATATGATTAAAATACATTATATATGCATATATTCCATATTTTGGAATTCCAGCCCCCTGTGCCTCAGAATGTGACCATCTGGAAAAGGGGTCTTTAAGGAGGGTAAATGAGCCCTAGTCTAATATGACTGATATGCTTACAAAAATGGATTGGCTGAGACTGATGTGCAGTGATAGAGTGCTTGCCCACCGGCTGGGCATCAAACCCAAGGCATTACCTTTGGTGAATCATATGGTCACTGAAATTCTGTCTCAGTGCATTTGAAACAGATCAGACTGTCATGGCTGAGCATAGGCATGGAGAACAGCAGTCTAAAACTGGGGAGCCTGGTGATTTTTCCTCGTGTCCCCACTTTGTCTCACCCACCACTGAGGCCCGATCATGGAGATGAGCCGCAACCTTTAACAGTCTTTGTTTCTTGGTGGCTCCTCTCCCTCTGGTCTGACCAATTCCGAGATGGCATGCCCGGGATAGCATCCGCCAGCTGACCAAGCACTGCCCCAGACCATTTGGCTGCCTGTTCTCGCCTTAGGCTCTTCTCCAGGGTCTCCATCAGCTTTCCATCTGGCCAGGTGGCACCTGCTTTATGTCGCCACGGCTGCCTGCATTCCTTCTAGACTCTCAGAGTGTGCACTGCGCATAAATAAAGAGTCCAGCTTTGGGGCCTCTGAGAGGACTCGTTATTTACTGTTATGCAGTGTGATTCTGCACCCCCCCCCATTCCCCCACCGCCCAGGGCTGGGGGGCTAGTGTTTGCTTTGGCAGCCTGATTGAAAGGTAGTTTCTTCACGATCATAAAAACAAGTCGAAACCATCTCCTGTGACCCAGCCTGCGGCTTCCAGCTGTAGTCTGTGCTTTTACATTATGTATGAATTGCAATTGCTCATACTGGAGGAAGACCCAAACTCCATTTGTGATTTCCAGTGTTACGCTAAGTGTTTGCAGGGCGACTGCTACTAATTAATGTTAATATAAAACTGCTCACATATTTATGCCCGAGTCTGTGCCTCAGGAAGATGGCGCAGCGATCCACTTATTTAGGGCCGATTAAGCCAGTTTGCCAACTTCCTTGATAGCTGTGAGCTGGCATCGGAGAGGGTGACTTTGGCAATGCAGCACCCCTGTTATTAAACAGGAGAGAATCCACAGAGGTGGATTCTATGCACACATGCACCTGCCCAGGCTGTCTCGCATTCGCCCTCTTCCCGGATGCTCTGGCTGTATTGACAACACAGAGGACTTAGTGTGGGCTGCTGGCTGCATGACAGAGCTCTGTGGCCGCCTGAGTTTCATGCCCTGCCCTGAGTCACACGTGTAGGGCAGCACACAGGGCCCTCTCCTCCTTTGTCTCCTCTCTTGCTGCTTCCTTTGAGGGCTGTTCTTTTCTCTCTATTGGCCTTTCAAGCGCCCAGAGTAGAAGCGAAGGCCCAGAGAGAATGAGAGGGACAGAGGGAAGGCCACTGTACTTGGCCATGGGACTCGATTCCGACCTGGGCTCCAGGGACTGTTCACTACCACCCTGCCTCCCAGGGCTGCCAGGGGTGGTCTTGCTGAAGCGTCTGTCCTGAGCTACTCCAGCCTTTTCTTTCAGAACCTCAAGTGTGCACGGGGCAGACTCCTTCCCAGGTGCCCTGCCACAGGATCAGGGGAATGAGGGCTGAAGGCAAAGACACGGCAGTTGGAGAAGGCCAAGAGTGATGGCTGCCACCATTAGGACTCTGTGGTGGGGCGGGTAAGGAGGTGCCTGATCAAACGCTCCATCAACTCTCTGGAAGAAGACTGCTTCACCCTTCTTCTCAGCCCACAAAGCTCCAGGACAGCTAGGGACCCCATGGGACTTTGTGCCTGCTCTTCCTTTAGATGTCATATGCATCTTACTCCCCTTTCTTTTCCTTGGTTTCTCCTTGAACCACAGGTAATTAATTAATTAACTAATTCATTATTAATTAACTAAGTAATTAACTCCTTCCAGCGTTCATTACCATGCACCAGGATCTTTGCTGGCCTTGTGTTAAAAAGTACTAAGGATTGGTTTTGTGTTTGTGAGGTAGGGTCTCATTCTAGCCCAGGCTGACCTGGAATTCCCTATGTCATCTCAGGGTAACCTTGAACTCACAGCAGTCTTCCTACCTCTGCCACACTGTCTGGTTGTTTTTAAGCCAACATTTGAAGACATTGTCCCTCTGGAACAGACTACTTAAAAAATCCAATATATAATCTAATAGGTTATATTCTTTTATCCTCTTGCCTTTGCTCCCATTTTTCCCAGAGAGGCAAAGATCACACAGGTTCTGTGTAGTACTGAATGTCTTGTGTTTTTAAGATCACCAAGTCAGTCCAGAAAGTGTCAAGTATATATTTGTGCATTCAGAGACTGAATGAGTCCCATAAGGCATTATTACCTTGAAATACAGCCTCCTTAAAAGTAGTCTGTTCCAAAGAAAATAGCCAGCTGCCTACCAAAAGAAGTGCAGAGGAAGCTGTGACATAAATACTGCTCTTACTGCTAGCCTGACAACCAGCTCCAGGGTGATAGTGACAGACACAGTGATGAATCAAAACCTATCAAAGCAGAAATCCAGAGGCTACAGAGAGCTCAACACTAAATCAGACTGCTAACAGGCATAACATGGCTCAGGGTGTGTTGTGCAAAAGGGGAGGTGAGGACTGTGCCTCACAGTATTCCTACCCACTCTGTGACTCTTACAGTCTTTCTGCCCCCCCCCCCCGCCTTTTGTTTCTGTCAGGTATTTTATCAAAGCAATGAGAAAAGTAATGAAAACATGGTTAATATCCTACCCAAGCTTTGTGTATTAGCAACCCCGGAGGTCTGGTAGAGAAACTCCTTTCCGTGTCCAGGACGACATGGTTATGCATACTGAGAGAGAGGCCAGAGAGGAACAGGGTAGGGAAGGATTTTGACAGCAAAAAGCTGAGTGAGTAGGATGAGCTCTTAGGTAGAGCAACCCACAAAGAACTGGTGGCACTTTGGCTGTGGTGCAAGGAGTGCTTTTCAGCATTCTGTGGCTCGGGGCCATTGGGGCCAAGCCTGGATGATATTAGATTCAGTGCCAGGCCTGGTGGTGCACACCTTTAATCCCAGCACTCAGGAGGCAGAGGTAGGAGGATCGCGGTGAGTTCGAGGCCACCCTGAGACTCCATAGTGAATTCCAGGTCAGCCTGGGCTAGAGTGAGACCCTACCTCAAAAAACAAACAAACAAACAAACAAACAAACAAACAAACAAACAAACAGATTCAGTGTGGTAGTTTCCATGACCGTCACACCACTTGAGAAATTAACTTATAAAGAAGAAAGATTTTGAGGGCTCATGATTTCTGAGGTTTTAATCCATGGCCAGCTGGCTCTACTGCCTTTGGGCCTGTGATGGGAGGTAGTACAGATGTGTTCATTCATGGTGTCTGGGAAACTAAGAGTAAGAGTAAGGGCCAGGACTTTCAAGCACATATCTCCATGATCTATTTTCCTTCAATTAGATTTTTTAAAAAATATTTTTATTTATTTGACAGAGAAAGAGGGAGAGAGAGGGAGAGAGATAATGGGTGTGCTAGGGCCTCTAGCCACTGCAAATGAGCTCCAGATGCATGCGCCCCCTTGTGCATATGGCTAACGTGGGTCCTGGGGAATCGAACCTGAGTCCTTTGGCTTTGCAGGCAAATGCTTTAACCACTAACCCATCCCTCCAGTCCTCCTTCAACTAATCTTAACTTGAAGGTCTCTCTCTACATCCCAGTCACATCATGGGTAAGGGGTAAGCATTTAACACGCGTGCCCGTGGGGGAAGATTCTAGGCCGAAACCATCACAGAGTTTTTTTTTTTTTTTGTGGGAGGAAAGGCTTTAATTTTGGCTTACAGGTTCGAGGGCATGCTTCATGATGGCAGGGTAAACGATAGCATGAGCAGAGGGTGCACATCACCTCCTGGCCAACATCCACATCACCTCCTGGCCAACATCAGGTGGACAAAAGCAGCAGGAGAGTGCCAAACAGTGGCAAGGAGAAGCTGGATATAATACCCATAATCCCGCCCACCACAGTGCAACACATCCAGGAGGTCTAATTGCCACCAGCTGAGGACATATCACCTAAGTTTATGGGGGACACCTGAATCAAACCACCACATTCTGTCCCTGGCCCCCATAAACTGATAATCACCCGTGATATAAAATGCAAAGTATTCAGTCCAACTTTAAAAGTTCCCATAGATTTTTTTTTTAACTTTTATTTTTTATTTGAGACAGAGAGAGGGAGAAAAAGAGAGAGAGAGAATGGGTGCACCAAGGCCTCCAGTCACTGTAAACGAACTCCAGATGGATGTGGAAACACCACCTTGCACATCTGGCTTACACGAGACCTGGAGAATCAAACCTGGGCCCTTAGCCTTCATAGGCAAGTGCCTTAACCACTAAGCCATCTCTCCAGCCCTGTTCCCATAGTTTTTATCAATCACAATGATGCTCAAACATCTCCATAGTCCATGTTCTTTTTTTAAAAGAAATATTTATTTATTTGACAGAGAAAGAGGGAGAGAGAGAGACAGGGAGGGAGGGAGACAGAATGGGCACACCAGGGCCTCCAGTCACTGTAAACAAACTCCAGATGCATGTGCCACCTTGTGCATCTGGCTAACGTGGGTCCTTTGGCTTTCAGGCAAATGACTTAACCACTAAGCCATCCCTCCAGCCTGTCCATGTTCTTTTAACTAAGCCATAATCCTTTCACTTAAAAAACAAACAACAACAAAAAAAAACCCCTACTGGGCTGGAGAGATGGCTTATCGGTTAAGTGCTTGCCTCATCACAGAGTTGTTAATACCAAACAGTAGATTCCTGAGCTTTCCCTTTGGACTGAATTGCCATGATGTGACTGTTTAGAGACAAGACCTTGAGGAGAATGATACTGTAAGGGGAGAAGCCATGTTGTGTCTAAGCCTTTCTCTGCTTAGTGCCTGATCTGGGGATTGTTGGGTGCTGGCAAAGTGGAGGTGGAGCCAAGCGTTAAGTCTATAAGACACCTGGGTAACAAGCTCCCAGAAATTTCATAATTTCACAATTACGAAAGCAAGAAAACCACCCAAGCTGGCCATGGTGGCTCACGCGTATAGCCTGGGCTACAGAGCAATATCCAGATCACCCAGGGCTAGATGAGATCCTGCCCTCAAGCTAACAAGCAAAAACCTCCCAGATACGAAACAAAGAAATTAGATTAAACGATTAGGAAAGGAGTATCCTTTCCACCTAGTTACCTGAGCCTCCTGTCCCTGGATCTTGGCATGCAGGCTGCCATGTCGTACCCACACAATGACACACGTGCACACACATGCATACACACATAGGCACACAGGCACATGCATGCGCTCAACAGAGCGGCCGCCACAAGGATTCCACATCTATCCGTTCCTCATTCATGCCTCGGGCTTTTGGCTTTGTGCAGAGATTTGGGAAACTTGTTTATTTAAAAAAAAAAAATAGGGAATTCCTTTCTCCTGTTACCTTTCTAACTATAAAATCAAACTGGCCTTCCTGGATTTCGACGTGGGGGAGCAAGGAGCTGCCCTCAGTGAACTTCCTGTGAACCCAGGTGGAACCTGGGCAAAAGTAAGTTAACAGTAGTGGTATTTTCTTATTCCCCTTACCAAGGCCATCAGCTGTCCCCGTGCAGGCCCAGCACAGTACCTGCCTTTGTCTTCTCAGCCTGATCCCAGTTTGCACAGTTTCCACTTGCTCCTGTCTCCCCTTCTTCTCTTTTTCCCCTCCCCACAGTCTCCCCATCAGTGCCCCTGCACCTCCCCCGTGCCCACTCCCTCCTGCATGAGAGCCTGATGGAGAGAACAACGTTGATGAACTTCGGGAGCACACGGAGCATGCGCAGGTTCAGCTAGAGCTTCCTCGGAAGCCTGGAGACTTGGAAGTTCTCCAAGACGGCGGACAGAAGCCGGGCGCAGGTCAGGCAAACATCGTTTCTCATGTCCCTCGGCGGGGCTCTCCATCAGTGCGCTGCCCTTGGCCTCCAGGCTGCTCGTTCATCTCCGAGCTGTCTTTCTTTGTGGGTAGCCTCAAAACCTTTCAATGGGGTGGAAGGCCACAAGGTCCACCGCCCAAGCACTATTGTGGGTTTGCCAGGGAGTTCGGGCTGTTCCTGAGATCAGGGCAGCAGCCCGGTGAGGCAGGCAGGCACAGCTATGCAAGAGAATGCATTTGTTCCTAGGGAACCCCCCCAGAGGCCGCCTGGCTTGTGCATTTAGCAGGGTGACGTGGTCTGCAGTGAACGAGATCTGCAGAACCTGGTCATTCAAAACCCTGCTGATAGGACGGCACTAGCAAAGATGTCTGCGTGGAGCTGTGTCCACGTGCCAGTTGGTGCCAGGGGTGAATGGCGAGTCCCCAAAGCTAGGGACATGTGGGACATGCATTATATGGAGTACCAAGAGCTATTGGTGTGTTGTGACAGCTGCTGGCTGTTGCCCAGTCCTGTGGGGCTCCCTGCAGCAGCAGATGAGACGGTAATGGAGAATTTGGAGTGCACTGATGCGCAGAGCGTACAAAGCTTTCCGTCTCCCATACACTGGGCAGTGAGTTCCCATGCTACGAACAGAACGGCGCCAATCTAGTGTCAGTGTAGCAGAGAGCTGAGCTTGCTCACGTTATTTCACACACATTTCTTTCTAGGAGAAAAAACCAGAATCTTGAAGCCTATGGTGCTGTGTGGCTAGAACTTGGTTCACTAGAAGTCTCATGGTGAAGCCCTAACTCTCGGTGTAGCAGGGTTTAGAATAAGGAAGTCATTAAGGTTAAATGAGACGGCAGGGTGGAGCCCTTGCCCGCTACATCTTTATAAGAACAGACTCTGGAAGGCTTTCCTCATTTTTCTTTTTGTGCCGTATGAGGACATAACAGAGGCAGCGACTTGTAAGCCAGGAAGAGCGTTCTCCGCAGGACCGGAATCAGCTGGTACTTTGGATTTCTTAGTCTCCAGAAGTATGGGAAGTAAATTCTGTTGTTTAAGCTGCCCGGGCCCTGGCATTTGATATGGGCCAACCGAGCTGGCTAAGACCCATGATGGAAGGAGCTGGGCACGCAGCATGGAGTTGGAGTGCTTGGCTACCACATTGAGGGCTGTGGGTTCATCGTGGTAGAGGAAACTGCCTCATGGTGCCCAGGTGCCCAGGAAGCACAGTGTCTTTTTTTAAAATAGATTTGTTTATTAATTTGAAGAGGAGGAAGAGGAAGGCATACCAGGGAAGTACCTTAACCATTGGGCAATCTCTCCAGCCCCCCAGAACTTATTTTTAGAAGTATTTATTCACTTGCATGCATGTGTGTGTGTGTGTGTGTGTGTGTGT
This sequence comes from Jaculus jaculus, assembly GCF_020740685.1. Taxonomy (NCBI): domain Eukaryota; kingdom Metazoa; phylum Chordata; class Mammalia; order Rodentia; family Dipodidae; genus Jaculus; species Jaculus jaculus. The sequence continues at coordinate 11,449,896 of NC_059104.1, read as the reverse complement.
GTGTGTGTGAACGTGTGCACACACACGTGCTTGCCACTGCAAGCAAATGCCTGTCCAGCTTTATGTGGGTGGCTGGGGAATTTAACCCTGGGCTGGCAGGCTTTGCAAGCAGCACCCTTAAATGCTGAGCCATCTCCCCAGCTCAGAGAGAGCTCATTTTTTATTTTAAATTTTTATTTATTTGACAGAGAAAGAGGGAGGAGAGAGAAGAGACTGAGAGAGAGAGAGGGAGAATGGGTGCGCCAGGGCTTCCAGTCACTGCAAACAAACTCCAGACACACGTACCCCCTTGTGCATCTGGCTAATGTGGATCCTGGAGAATCGAACCTGGGTCCTTTGGCTTTGCAGGCAAATGCCTTAACTGCTAAGCCATCCCTCCAGCCCGACAGCTCATTTTATAACAAAGTTCCCCACAATTTAATAAGCTTTAAGTCAACTGATGGATGAATCCATTTACAAGGTCACAGCTGTCATGAACCAGTCACTTCCCAAAGGTCCCACCCGGGAACGCTATTGCACAGAGGACCAAGTCTTCGATATGTGAACTTTACAACTTATTTTAGTTGGGAACTTTAATATATGAACATATCGCAACTTGGTCCTATTCTCTTCGGGTTCTTCTCCTGTGCGCTTCTGTCCAGCCCCCATTTCTCTGAGGGTCGATCATTATTGTAGGTTCACGAACACACCAGTCAGTTCTGTAGAGTGTACAAGTGCCTCAGAGCATGCTTCCTCTTCCACAAGAGTCCCTGAGCCCTGGAGGGTGTAAGTCTCTTTGTGCTGAGCTTTCAGTGGCCTCTGATTTCCTGCTTTGATGAGTTTTGAGTCTCCTTGATCGACACATGAACTAACTTTCTTTCTTTCTATTTTTTTAGGGAGGGTTTCACTCTAGTCCAGACTGACCTGGAAAATTCACTCTGTAGTCTCAGGCTGGCTTCAAACTCATGGCGGTCCTTCTACCTCTGCCTCCCAAATGCTGGGATTGAAGGCGTGCACCACCATGCCTGGCTACACATGAACTTTTTCAGAGACAAAGATCCAGACCTTAACATGCTGCAAACAGTGTCCTTTCACCCCTCTGGCAGCCCCGAGAACTAGGTAGTGGTCTTTGTACCACCACAAAAGTCTTCAAACCTTGTGCCTTTTCAGTTCCTATACTGCATAATGTCAACACCGTCATTAGAAACAGAAATGCACGTTTGTGGAAAGCTTGGCTATAAGCCATTAGAGGAACAGTGAGGCAGAGGGCTCTTTTCCGGTGGACCTTTGCCAGAAGCGTGGCAAACCCTCAGTCACTGTGTTGGATGAAAGCAAAAGCCCATCCCCATGTTATGAGCACTGGTGTGTGCCCAGCGTCTCGCTTGTCCACTTGTTTCCCAATTAATCACCGCGCGTGTTCTCATTCCTAGCACCTTTGACCAGCACGATCCAGGGTCTGTTCTACAAATGAAAGGATTTGTCGGAAGGAGTGGATTTTAGTTCCCCAACCACTAGCTGTGACAATTCATGGGCCAGAGGACACAGGAGGGTAGCTATTGTGCTCTGTCTCCAAAGGGCAGAAGGTGAGCTCAATTACAGAGTCATTTCCTTGCTGCTCCTGGTGGTGACTAGAACGCATCATCCCACAATCTACTTGCAGTCACCCAGAAAAGCAAAGGGGTGAAGCAGAACAATTGGGTTGGCTGTGTGTAGAGTAGCATGTTATCAGAGCATCTATCATCTATCTATCTATCTATCTATCTATCTATCTATCTATCTATCTATCTATCTATCTATCTTCTATCTATCTATCTATCTTCTATCTATCTATCTATCTATCTATCTATCTATCTATCTATCTTCTATCTATCTTCTATCTATCTATCTATCTATCTATCTATCTATCTATCTTCTATCTATCTATCTATCTATCTATCTTCTATCTATCTATCTATCTTCTATCTATCTATCATCTATCTATCTATCATCTATCTATCTATCATCTATCTATCTATCTATCTTCTATCTATCTATCTATCTATCTATAATCTATCTATCTATCTATCTATCATCTATATATCTATCTATCTTCTATCTATCTATCTATCTATCTATCTATCTATCTATAATCTATCTATCTATCTATCTTCTATCTATCTATCTATCATCTATCTATCTATCTATCTATCTATCTATCTATCTATCTATCTTTCTATCTGCATTTTTTTCTGTGAGGGAGCAAGAGAATAGACATCCAAGGAATGTGTGAAGTATATGTGAGCTGTGGGAGAATTTCTGTGTCATGTCGCGCGAGGTGGGCTGAGCTGAGCTGAGCTGCAGCAAGACACAAGGCAAGTTAATCATCTCCGATCATCTTAGAAAGAAACCCATTCCTTTCTGAGATCAGTCCCGCAGCTTCATTTTGTCCCACGTGGTGGGCAAGGCAAGTCCCGCAGCAAGTCTCATCTTGACCCATTCTCACAGCCTCCTCATTACTGTCCTGACCTGGGCTAGGACCAGCCGGGGTCTGTTCCCACATCTCTAAATGACTATGGAGAGGAAGCAAACCGGAATCGTTTCTCTGCACAGGAATAAGGCTAAGTTCTTAGCTTTTGCAGAACCAGGATCAGGTGCTTCATGAAATACCTGAGGCAAGTAACTTATAGAGAAAGAAGATGTACTTAGCCCATAGTTTTGGAGGTTCAAGTTCAACATCAGGTGTCCCCCATTGCTGTAGGCCTCTGTCCGTGCCGCTACATCATGACAGAAATGATGTGCAAGCAAGTTCCTCACATCATGAGGGAAGAAGCAGAGAGGGTGGGGGCTGGGTCCCACAATCCTCCTTAAGAACCAGCCCTTGACATGTTCATAGCACCCAGCCACAGTGTAACACTCTCACAGCAGCCTTGCCCCCTTCATGGGTCCTGTTTAAAACTTGTCGACATAGCACCAAATTTTGTCTTCGGTTCTTTGTGATGCTATTTAGAAATTGGATGTCAAATTGTTAGCTGGTGCGCGTGTATGTGTGTGCGCATACACACGTGAGGAGGCCAGAAGACACCCTTGGGTTTCATTCCTTCAGGTACCCCTGGCCTTTTTATAAGACAGGCTCGCTCGTTCTCCTGGAGCATAGCTAATTAGGCTAGACTGGCTGGTCCTTGAGCCACAGGGGTCCTCTTGCCTCTGCTCCCCAGCACCGCGATGGCACACATATGCCACAATCTTGGTTTTCTGGTTTCTAGGTAGGGTCTCACTCTGGTCCAGGCTGACCTGGAATTAACTATGTAGTCTCAGGGTAGCCTCGAACTCATAGTGATCCTCCTACCTCTGCCTCCCGAGTGCTAGGATTATTAAAGGTGTACGCCACCATGCCCAGCTCCAATCTTTTTTTTTTTTTAACGTGGCTAGAGATTGGGGTCAGCTCCTCATGCCTAGAGGCAAGCACGTTACAGGCCGAGGGGTCTCCCCAGCCTGATGTCTGCTTCTTATTGCTTCACGAAGCACATGGAATCCTGGTTCGGAGAGTCCATTTCTTTCCCACATGGTCATGAACTGTGTCAATACATCAATATAACTTGATTAAGAAGCTAGCTTAAGCCGGCCATGGTGGCGCACCTCTTTAATCCCAGCACTCGGGAGGCTGGGCTAGGAGGATCGCTGTGAGTTCGAGGCCACCTTGAGACTCCATAGTGAATTCCAGGTCAGCCTGAGCTAGAGAGAGACCGTACCTTGAAAAAAAAAAAAAAAAAAAGAAGACAGCTTATTGAATCCTACAGAGACTGATATATTCAAGGTCATTCAAAGAGTGGATAGGATGGCTTGGACTTAATTTGGATCTAGCTGACTGCAAAATCCATTCTATTTAATTTTTTTTAAATTCATGCAGTGTATGTGCAGTTGTTCAGTTGCATGCAGGGTGTGTGCACGTGCGTATGGAGGCCAGAAGACCTCAGGTGTCATTTTGCAGGTGGAAACAGGGCCTCTCATTGGCCCAGAGCTCACCAGTTAGACTACACGGGCTGACCAGTTGCCTGTCTCTACCTTTTCTAAAAACACATGCCATCACGACCATAATCAAAAACAAACTCCTTTATTGATCATTTTTATACAATTAATAATGTAATTTGCTCATAATCCCTTCCCAATACCTTCTTTTGTCCCTTCTAACCCATCCCCCTTCACCAAACTCCTCCTTCTTTCTAACTAGACACTTTTCTATTTTTAAAATTGTATTTATTTATGAGAGAGAGAGAGAAATATACACAGAGAGGGTGAGTATGGCTGCTCCAGGGCCTCCTGCAATTGCAAGCAGACTCCAGATACATGCGCCACTTTGTGCATCTGGCTTTACATGGGTACTGGGGATCTTGGGCTTTGCAGGCAACCACCGTAACTGCTGAGCTATCTCTCTAGCCCCGCCCCCTAGCATCATCCATGTTGAAACACTGATGAGCTCAATTTTGTGGAGATCTCAACAGCTACTACGTACTATAACAGTCACATGGTACCTGGAAGGTATCCCAAAAGACTGGCTCTTACAATTCCTTCCATCTGCTCTTCTGCAGTGTTTCCCGAGCCTTGGAAAGGGTGTGATAGATGTCTCATTTAGCGATGAGCACTCAGCCTTTATTTATTCTCAGCACTTGGGCAAGTTTTGAGTCTCCCCAGTAGTGATCACTGTCTGCAAAAAGAAGCTTCTCTGACCAACAGTGTGATCAGCATTAATCTATGGGGATAAACATAATACAAATATTTGATGGGCACAGCATACCCATTTAGCCAGTCAACAGCAGTGGCTCTCCTCTTAGGACCTATGGTGTTTACAATCATAGACTTTCAAGTAATTTTTCAGTACCAGGCACAGCTAGCATTTTTTGTTTGTTTGTTTATGTTTTGGTTTTTTGAGGTAGGGTTTCACTCAAGCCCAGGCTGACCTGGAATTCACTGTGTAGTCTCAGGGTGGCCTCTAACTCATGGTGGTTCTCCTACCTCAGCCTCCTGAGCGCTGGGATTAAAGGGGTGCGTCACCACACCCAGCAACAGTTGGCATTGTTATTTGGGTATATTAGTCAACTTCTTGTTGTTGGGACAAAATATCTGACAAAAGTCACTTTAAGGGAAAAAGGGTTTATTTCAGCTTAAGGTCCATCAAAATGGGAAAGGCATGGTGACAGAAGCTTGGGGCAGCTGGTCACATTCAGCATGGAGAGGAAGCAGAGACTGATGAACACTGACACTCAGCCAGCTGTATCTTTTTTTAAAAAAAATATTTATTTGAGTGTGGTGGTTTGATTCAGGTGTCCCCCATAAACTTAGGTGTTGTGAATGCTAGCTCCCCAGCTGATGGAGATTTGGGAATTAATGCCTCCTGGAGGGAGTGTATTGTTGGGGGTGGGCTTATGGGCTTTATAGCCAGTTTCCCCATGCCAGTGTTTGGCACACTCTCCTGTTGCTGTGGTCCACCTTATGTTGGTCAGGGGGTGATGTCCACCCTCTGCTCATGCCTTCGGTTTCCCCTGCCATCGTGGAGCTTCCCTTCGAGCCTGTAAGCCAAAATAAACCTCTTTTTCCCAGAAGCTGCTCTTGGTTGGGTGATTTCTACCAGCAAGGCAAACCGGACTGCAACATTGAGTGACAGAGAGAGAAAGAAGCAGATAGAGAAAGAGAGAGAGAATGGGCACACCAGGGCTTTCAGCCACTGCAAATGAACTCCAGACGCATGCATCCCCTTGTGCATCTGGCTAACGTGGGTCTTGGGGAATCGAGCCTGCAATCGGGGTCCTTAGGCTTCATAGGAAAGTGCCTAATGGCTAAGCCATCTCTCCAGCCCCAGCAGTCTCCTTTTATACAAGCTAGGTCCCACCCAAAGTCAAGGCGGGTCTTCCTACATCAATTAACCTAATCAAGCGCATGCCTGTAGGCTAACCTCATTGTTGTGATTACCTTTGCATTGTTGGGATTAAGCACTAGGCAAGAAGCAGTTTATCATCACCAGCAAGCGCGGGCTGACTCTGAAAACATGCCTAGGCTGGTCTCCATCCCAAGGTCTGCCCCTAGTGATACACCTCCTTCAGCAGAGCTGCAATTTTCTTTTCTTTCTTTCTTTCTTTCTTTTTCTTTTTTTGGAGGCAGGATCTCACTCTAGCCCAGGCTGACCTGGAATTCACTATGGAGTCTCAGGCTGGCCTTGAACTCAAGGTGATCACCCTACCGCCGCCTCCCGAGTGCTGGGATTAAAGGCGTGTGCTTACCACGCCCGGCTCAGGACTGTAGGTTTCAATGCTGAGAATGCTTTGCATAAATCTGCAAGTATGCAAATACAGAACACATGGTTAAAACCATGTCAGAAGTTATTGGAAATTCTGTTCCAATTCCAACCCAAAATTCATTTAATGATTTTGCAAAAATAATTTTATTTACTTATTATTTATTTGAGAGAGATAGAAAGAGGGAGAGAGAGAGAGAGAGAGAGAGAGAGAGAGAGAGAGAGAGAGAGAGAGAGAATGGGCACACCAGGGCTTCCCTCCACTGTAAGTGAACTCCAGATGCATGCGCTGCTTTGTGCATCTGGCTTACATGGGTACTGGGGAATCGAACCAGGGTCCTTAGGTTTCACAGACAAGTGCCTTAACTGCTAAAGCCATCTCTCTAGCCCTAATGACTTTTAAAAATGAAATTCAACTCAGCTACGCAAACAGTCATTTTCAAAATCAAACATTCTCACATAATACCATCCAAAGACATATTAACGTGATTCTTACATGCTGAGGCATGACATTTGGAAAACATTGGCAGTCTTTATTGTCTGTAATTAAACCTTTGTGTTCCTATAAGGGTGGAAAACTTTGTTGTCGCGAGCACTCTCTAGATTATCACTACACAGAGAGGATTCTGCAGATGAAGGCACAAGAGACGCTGGTAAATTTGCAAGAGAGTTTACTGATGTTGTTATAACACACAAGCAAGAGGATATCATGCAAAAGGCAACTAAAGCCAAAAACACATAAATCCAAATACTCATCCTAACATAACAATATCTTGATTAGGTCTAACATCATATGACCTGATTCCGAGCGAGGTTCGAGCTGTGACATTCACTTTCGATTTCACCATAGCGATGCCTCCGGTGACCGGATCGGCTGTGGTCTTGATCCGCCGGTGTAAGTCTTTGGATTGACTAACGGACGATCTGGAGTTTGCGTTGGTGAGCGTTCCGGATTTGGCTCGCTTCGGTGTTGTTCTTAGTCTCGGACTAATGAGCTGCGTGTCTCAGTCAGTCATCGTGGCATGCGAGAGAGACGCTTTCGGTTCTTTGGGTCTCTTTTTATACACTTTAAGACTTATCAATCTTAATGCACACATGTCTGTTTATCTATCATTACGTTACTGCAAATCGTCACTCTTAATTTCTAACTTATCTACTCTGGACAGGCAAGCCTGTCCTTACATGCTCATGACATTTGTGTACAGAAAAAACACTACTTACAATGGTCTCACATCTGAGCAGGAGGTGTTCCGTGCTGCGATCCTTGGCTTCACCGTGGCATGCCTCATGTGAGGTGTAGTGTTCATGTTGTGTATTCAGAAACAGGGCCACAGTAAAGTCACACAGCACAGCACATGTCAGCCAAGTCCAGAACCGCATCGGATTCATCCTACACTGGATTCCGAATTAATGTTTGGTTGTTGCAATTAAGATATCTTTTACTGCTGCCATTTTTTTTTTTTGGTGATGATCCCCTTCAGTTATAAGCTCCACATGGGGTCACAACCTCCCAGATGAGCAAGCTGGGGTCTATATCAGGGTTTTTTTTTTTTTAGCTCTACCGAGTTTGTCCGAAAGACATTTATTAAAATCTCTGTGCATAGTTTAAAAAAGTAATTATCCCTGCATTTGCATGAATTGCATCTCTTCTATTTGAAGTATTTTCCTACTATTAATGTGACAAATTTCCAGACAGATGCATTATTCCACTAGTGTAGCTCTAGATGGAAAGATATGTGATTCATCACTATTTCCCCTTCCCTCTCCTTCTCTCTTGAGGTAGTTGATATGAGCCAGTTGCCATTGATTAAGTGTTTCCAATATTCCAATATTGGCTAGGAGCAGTGATGGCATCTGTCCTGAGTGCTTGCTGATATAAAAATGTCATCCACTTGCCCTGAGAGCTGAGGGACATCCGGGTTTGGTTGCTCTTCTAAACCTCTCAGTTTTTCCCTTTGGATTTTCCTCTGTGCTCCCCCCCCTGCCCCCGGTAATGAATGAGCTCTCAATCTTTTGAATTATTAATTTGGTTCTCAGTCATGATCATCTTCTTCCAACTATAATGGATTTTAAAAGAAAGATATCAAGTGTCAGGTTTGATTGTCATAAAGTACTATAAACCAGTGGCACAGCCAACAGACATATTTTCTTACTGTTTCGGGGGCTAAAAGTCCAAGACTAAGGTGCCGTCACAGTTCTTTCTGGTGAAGACCCTCTGCTCTAGAAAGAAAGTACCAAACTCTCTGATGTCTCTTCTTTTCAGAACATTCATTGCATTTTGAGGACTTCATCAAATTTAATTATCTCCAACCACCCCATCATACCTCAAAGGGCCCCAGCTGAAACTAAGAGTGATTGGGGAAACAAGCAAGAGTGCTGCTTTCTTGGTGAACCTGGTACCAGCACAAGGGCGAAGGAGATAGACACAGAGAACACTCAACTCCTACCAAACCAGATATCCAGAGACACAGAGGATCCCAAGACCTCAGCACTGAAGCAGACCTAAAATGAACCCAACATGGCTCAGGGAAATTTGCAGAAGAGGGGGCGGAAAGAATGTCAGAGCCACACGTAGGGTTAGGTTGCACAGAGACATTGCCTCCTACCTATAACTTATGGCTAATCCTACAATGCATGATCCATATTGGGGAGGGTCCCTGTGGAGGTGGGGGAGGGAAGGGAGGAGGCTAATGATGGCACCGACTTGACTGTATTCACTGAGTACAAAAGTAATAAATTTTTAAAAATTATATCCAAAGGCTCCATGTCCAGATACCATCATGCTGGAGATAGGGTTTTAACACATGAATTTTGAGGGTGCTCTGCTTTCCATTAATGGGGTTGGGAGGAGTATAGAATGGGACATTGCACATATGTCTCAACTGCAATGAAGACTGAGATCACTTGTATTACTAAACACTGAAGCATTTTGGGGTATGGAGGCCTCTGAAGGTAAAAGAGGAGAATACTCAGACTACACATAAGAACCAACCAAGTGTAACCTAGAAAACAGTTGGAATTCCAAGGATATTTTAGACCAAGAAGGAAGGAAATGTGTAGCCATGGGCAGTACCAGTATGGTTGACTCAGTTAATCTGGAGATGGGTGGTGCAGTCAGGGTGGAGGCAGTCCTTAGAGACATGGACTATGCAGGAAATGACTCTTGGGTGGGGGTGGGGGTGGGGGTGGAATGAGGTCTGTACTAGGGGATAACACTGGGAAGGACCAGCATTCCTGGTGGATAGCTAGCACAGGATCAGGTCAAAGAGCCTAGTGGAGGTCACGGGTGGGAGAAAGACTTGGCATTTTCTTCTTCAAAGAGGGCATATTTGTAATTCTCACAAATATGACGTAATGCTAGTAGTAACCGCTGTAATCTTGGGTGGAATGAGATAATGGAAGTAGAATGACTTTGTAGTAAATGCCCACTCTAGCAGTCAGGCACAGTTCCACGATGAGATTTGTTACTGGTACATGGTGTGTGAGTCACTTTTTTGTTGTGACAAATACCTGACAGGAAATCATTTAAAGGAGGAAGGATTTATAATATCACTTTTCCAAACATGGGAGAAGGTCCCCATGTTATATATGTGAGTAGTCCAGGAGGAAAAAGGAGACAAGAGGGCAATGTGACCTCTAAATGGGAATGTTTTGTACTTGCGAATGAAAAAGTATACAATTTTCTCACTTTCATTTAGAAATTTCTATCCTGAATAGCTAGAGAAAAGGAGAAAAGAAAACAAAATGATAAATTGTGATTCAGGGTAATGCCTTCCATGTCTCTGCAGTTTCCAAATGTGCTGTAATTGAATTGGAGGAATTACTGAGAACAGATGATAACCCATGGTCTACACACACCCTACAGTGAGAAAAATGACAGACTTCGCTCTTCGTGCCCAAAATCCATTTGCATTTTAAATTGCCTTAATTGTTGCCTATTTTTCAGCAATATAATAGAAGTTTACAGAAAGATCAAAATGGAACACAGTAGGTTCTGCAAAGGGCTTCAGGGTTTGCGTGTGATAAGCAGTGGCCACTCCCATTGCTGGTGATGATCCAACAGAGATGTGCTTTCCGTCCCATTTTTTTTTTAAAGAGGAGAATGTTATTACTTACATATCTCATCATTATTTACATTCTAATCACCCTCCAGTGATAAGTCCGAATGGAAGCAGTTTCAATTAGGCCATTTGCATGGTAACTGGGGTTGGGAAGGCCTTCTGCAGGCTGTGCCACAGGCCTGGTAGGGGCCTTCTTCTCTCTTGGCTGTCATTGACTTGCTGTTAGGGTATTCATCTTCTGATGTGTCCTTGGTGGCACATGGGACCAGAAAACTATAATTCACATTGGAGATAAAAAGATAGTTTGTCTCTAGTTGTTCGAAAGGATAATGAGATACTACTCGAGCTAAGAGGCTGGAATTTAAGAGATTCATAAAAAGCTGCACAATGTCACCCATAATGTCCAAGGAGGCTAAGTGGAATGTACCACCACTGACCTTACCCTCAGATCACCGCCCCTCCTGGCCTTTTGAACACAGTTCTGGGTTCTCAGTCAGTTGTCAATAGTAACTTAACCTGCTGGCTAGACAATCAAGCCTTGCTGACATTGATGATAACCACAGGAAAAACAAAAGCTTTTCAGAAATCCATGGGGACAGTATAATTCAATGTTTTATGTATGCTTCAGAGAAAATGGATAACTACTAAAGAACACATGAATATTGAAGCTGTTTTATACAGGTCCAAGGGCTAATGGGATTCGTATTACTTAGATTCACTCTTGGTTCCAGAGAATATTAAAATAGGCCACTGTGTCTTTTGGTTGTAGACAGTCCTATCATCTGATATGAAAATTACCTTTATTTAGGAGGCTTTTAGTTTAAGGGAAAAGATCATAACAAGTTATGAAAGAAGAAGAAACATATATATGTATAAGTACATACATATGTATAATGATAAAAATATCTACCTGAGGCTGGAAAGATGGCTTGGCAGTTAAGAGCCCTCCATGAGGGTCTGAAAATTTGATTCCCTGGCATCTGTGTAAACAACTGGGCAGGGCCCTGCACCCCTGTAACCTCAGTTCCAATGGGGGGTGGAGACCAGAGATTCACTGCGGCTCTTGAAAATAGCAGCTCTGACTCAGAAAAGACATGAATGGGTGAAAAGAGATGATGCCCTATGTTCTCTCTGGCATTAACATGTGTGCACAGGGCATGTTCATCTGCTCATGTATGTGCATATACCAGAAACACACAGCATATCGTATATACCTCATACACATGTGTGTGCATGTGCACAAACACACACACACACATACACCACACACACAAATATCCACCTATTAAAACATCACAGAAGTGATAGTAGTTAGTGGACTTCAAAAGGAATAATCTGATAAAATGTCACAAAGTAGAAACCCCTGGAAATATTATTCTTTAATGATTCCAGATGTATAAATAAATGCAAAACATGAATATCACAAGTACATAAAAGATACAATTGAAAGTCTTCCACATTATCACCTATTATAATAGTGTTGCATAGAGACCTGTAGCCATTAATACATATCTGATTTTCTACATACATACATATATATATTATATATTATATATTGTATATTATATATTATATATATATTGGTTTTTCAAGGTAGGAATTCACTCTGGTCTAGGCTGACCTGGAATTAACTATGTAGTCTCAAGGTGGCCTCGAACTCTCAGTGATCCTCCTACCTCTGCCTCCCAGATGGGATTAAAGGCATGTGCCACCACACCCAGCTTATTTTTTTAATTTTTAAAAAACTTTTTTTATTGACAGCTTTCATAAGTATAGACAATAAACCATGATAATTTCATCCCTCGATTCCCATTCAGCCCTTCTCAAATCCACCCTCCATTGAATCCCCTCCCCTTTTCAATTAGTCTCTTTTTTATTTATTGGTCTTTAATTTATTTTTATTTATTTATTTGAGAGGGAGAGGCATGTATATAGAGAGGCAGGTAGAGAGAGAATGGGCATGTCAGGGCCTCCAGCCACCTCAAACGAATCCTAGATACATGTGCCACCTTGTGCATTTACCTTACATGGGTCCTAGGGATCGAACCTGAGTCCTTTGGCTTCGCAGGCAAGCACCTGAACCTCTATCTTTCCAGCCCTCTCTTTTATATTGATGTCATCATCTTTTCCTCCCATTATGAAGGTCGTATGTAGGTCGTGCCAAGCACTGCGAAGTCATGGATATCCAGGCCATTTGGTGTCTGGAAGATTGCACTGTAAGCAGTCCTACCCTTCCTTTGGCTCTTACATTCTCTTTGCCAAAGGGCTGCATGCAGCATAGCTCTTTTTTTTTTTTCCTGAGGTAGGGTCTCACTCTAGCTCAGGCTGACCTGGAATTCACTATGTAGTCTCAGGGTGGCCTCGAACTCACGGTGATCCTCCTACCTCTGCTTCCCCAGTGCTGGGATTTATTAAAGGCTTGTTTTGCAAAACTCTTTCCAGTGTTCTGACAGCCAGGCAATAGGGAGGAGGCTTCCAGCTCAGCTCCAGCTCGATTTCTCAGTGACCTGCAGCCCAGGCATGTGGAGTCTTTAGCAGTAGGGTCTTACCATCTAGTTCTGGTGGGCAACCAAGAGCTTTGGCAATGGCCTGTAATGTTTTGGGAGAATCAGGGAATCCTGGCCAACAACTCACTGGAAGGTATCTTATCCATCACTGAAACTTTTCTAGTAACCACCTAGGGCTTCTGGGTGCACCATTATCCAAATAAGTAGATTTCCACATGGCATATTCATAACATCTTCTATTCTGATTAACCTTCCTCCTACCCCTGTTTTACTCAATCCCTTCCCCTGAACCCACTTAGGCCATTCCACACCCAGTAATCTATTTGTCTACTTACATATATGCAATTCCCTGCAATGCCCTCCCCCTGAAAAGAGCGTCAGACTATATACACAGACTGTTCAGCCACCAGAGCTTTTTTACAAAACAAAGACACTCAAATCAAGTCATAGCCCAGGGGATTGCATCATTTATTTGTAGGGGCTGGGGAGAAAGGTCTGGTGATAGGTTCAGGGTTCCCCTTGGCAGGGCTGGCCAGAGACCTGCCCAGGTGGTGAAGGGCTGCCCCTCGGTGAAGCTTCAAATTCATTAATATGACCAGATTTATGAAGAAGCAAGTCGACTAGATTTACATTTGCATTGTGGAAAGGTCCTTGGGAATTCACTTATCCTAGGAAACAAGCAGGCCTGGAAAAGCTGATGGGAAGAAAGAAGTCAGAAATCGGGGTGACGGCCCCAAGATGGCTTCTTCTGAGACCAGCTCCGGGAAAGAACGGCCTTGATGAAGGGAATTCAAATCTAGTGACATCCGCCTTCTTATTGTTAAGCAAAACTTTGCTCTTTGCTGCTTCTTTCTTTTTCCTTAATCTCCTTGGACTCAGCTAGGATGATCCCTGACACGGAAATAGCTCCTCTCTCTCGTAGCTGCCATTCAGAGGCAGAGGATGAAATGACAGTGCAGCATTGCTCATTCTGTGAAGCTAATTCTTAATTTCCTTTTGAATGTTTTTTTGGTCAGGTTTGTGTTATGGAAATGGCACAAGAAAAATGGCTTCATCATGCTGTTTCTGTGATTGTTCCCAGCAGTGCAGAAATCTTCCTGTTTTGTTCTCTGAGTCTGACTTCAGATGCAGTTTTCTGCTTGCCTTGATTGCATACAAAACTGCATAGCCTGCATATATCAGAGGGTTCTGCTAAACAGTTGTCAGAAAAAGCCACAAAAATCCCAGTTGCTTTTGATTTTGTTTCACAGAACTTTGTAATTGAGTGAGTGAAAGATGCATTGATTTAGTGAGCCTGGAGTGGAGTAGGCACTTAGGGTGGCAGAAGGGAAGGTAATGGATAATACAATTTGTACCAGTTGTTGTGGGAGACAATGGAGTGTTGAGTTACAAATATTCTGCTTGTCGTATTTCATACAATATTAATTCAAGGTTCAATAGTTTCCCAACAAAGGCTATGCAATACACAATGAGCCCCAAAGATTTCTATTATATAAGTAAACAAAAATATCCCTGCATTGTATGTATATAATATATATAAATATATTATATACATGTATTATATACAATGTATATAATATATATATACATTATTATATACATATATTATATATATATTATATACATGCACAGACTCTACACACACATGTGAAGCAATCTAGGGAATATAAAACATTAAAATATTGATAGAAGCAACCTTCTGTCATATGATGCATCTTGGGAAACCCTAGGAAAATTTTTTTTAACTTATGTCAACTTTGATTATATTGTAACTCATTAGATTAACAGTGACCATGGGTCAGTTGCTAAGTGATCCCTGCATATTATCTTCCTTACTTGTCACATCAAACCCTTTGAGATTCATGTTATACTCATTCCTGTCTGTTTAATGTGAAGCAGTGTCCCCCCAAAGCAAACAGAAAGTAGAAAATTGAAAGCTTTACAGTTAATTTTTTCAATAGAGCTTCCCTGTACAACCCTCTGCTTCAATATAGTCTCCTTATGCATGGAGGGTTTCCTTCTGTCATCCCCAGACAACAATAGGTTCTATGTGGATCATATTGTGAATTAATAAGTTAGCTAACACCTCAGCGCTAAATGCCAACCACACACCCTGAGCTTGTCCATCAGATATTATTTAATGGGCACACCACCCTATTGCACAATCTCCAAAGAGAGTGTGTGATCGATCCCCTTCCTGACTCTGCTCGCCTACAGCTCTCTCAGATCGGGATCACCCTGCATCTACCAAATTCCTCAAGCAGAAACCTATTCATCTTTACTCGTCTCTCTAATCACTTTCTAGTTTTAATTAGTTAACAAGTTTTTTTTCAGTTCAGCCTGTAGAATAGTTAAAAAAACAATCTTCCACTCTCCCATTCTAATACCTTTGGACCAGACTCTCTAG
This sequence comes from Jaculus jaculus, assembly GCF_020740685.1. Lineage (NCBI taxonomy): Eukaryota > Metazoa > Chordata > Mammalia > Rodentia > Dipodidae > Jaculus > Jaculus jaculus. The sequence goes on along the minus strand of NC_059104.1, from coordinate 11,434,677 downwards.
CCTGGCCCTGAGTTATTGCCATACTCTTCTCTCAAATACCTTCATAGTTATGATGATAATTATTTTAAATCTGTTTACTTGATTGGCTCTGCTTCTTCAGAACAACATTTGTAACTGACCTTGGTGTTTGCATTCTCACCAGCTGAATCTGTTTTTAGGTCCTGAATGAGAGGTGTTGAGGAATTGAGCTGGAGTGGGTCAACAGGATTGGGGGCTCCATGTGATTTCTTTCTTTTCTTTTTTTTTTTAGTGCAGGAGCCTGGGGGCAGAGCTAGTAGAATTTTCTAAAAAAACCCATATATATATACATATATACATATACATATACATATACATACATACACACACACACACACACACACACACACACATATATATATATATGTACACATATATATATATATATATATATATATATATATATATATATATATATATGGGAGGGAGAGAGAGAGAGAAAGAGAGAAAGAGAGAGGGGGAGAGAGAGAGAGAGAGAGAGAGAGAGAGAGAGAATGGGTATGCCAGAGCCTCCAGCTGCTGCAAACAAACTCCAGATACATACATCACCTTGTGCATCTGGCTTACGTGGGTCCTGGGGAATCGAACCTAGGTTCTTTGATTTTGTAGGCAAGGGCCTTAACTGCCAAGCCATCTCCCCAGCCCCTAGAATTTTTATTAGAGCAGCTCTGTGCACAGGGTTTATGTAGATAATGGCTTATACAAAACAAAATAGACGGTGACTTTTCTGCCTCAGCAGCAGGAGACACCTTTGGCTGACCCGTGGCTATAGATGAGTGCTAGACCTCCCTCACAGCTGGAGCATTGATACCACTACACTGTTTTCAGCATTTTGGGATAAGACACAGGTGTTTTTCTCAAAATAGAACGTCAGCGGAATCACAGAGTGCTCTGCAAACAGGATGTAACAGGCTAAAACCCACCTACGTCTCAGTTCCTCCCTCTCACTGGCTTAGTTTCCTCATGTGTCCTGCTTCCTGCTACTATTTTAGAGTTTCCCTGTTCCATGGCCTGATGGGCATCTTTGTTTTCCTGGGCCATGCGATGGAATGGTAGCCTCACAATGATGTGATGTTGGAATGCTCTGTACTTCATGGGCAATCCATGTTTTGCTAGGAAGTGCTCCCCAACTCTCCTGTCTCATGCCTATGCCATCCATTCATAAATACTCAGTGAACAAGGGCTGGAGTGATGGCTTAGTATTTAAGGCGCATACCTGCAAAGCCTAAAGATCCAGGTTCGATTCTCCAGGTCCCACAGAAGCCAGATGCTCATAGTGGCACATACAATTGGAGTTCGTTTGCAGTGGCTAGAAGCCTTGGCATGCCCATTCTCTCTCACTCTCTAACTGTAATAAATAAAAATAAAATATTTTTAAAAATACTCAATGAACAGCAACTAATTTTTCTTTCTCCTCTCTTCTTGCCTTTCTTCTTTCCTTCCTCTCTCCCTTTCTCTCTCTCTCTCTCTCTTTCTCCTTTCTTTCATTATTAACAACATATTTTGTATGGATACATCATGTGTTGGTACCCTCTCCCTCACCCCTGCCCCTATTCTGCTGGGGACCCTCCTCAGTGGGGGAACAGCAACTATTGATGCCTCACAACTCATCACTGAACAACAACTGTATGACAGATTTCTTTTTGGGATCCAGCAAAGGATAAAAATAGCAAAAGTAAAAAAATAAAAATGCCACTGTCACAGCTGAAAATTGGGGAGCTGAGGGAAGAGTAGCCAGACTCCTCTAAAGTTGGGCTAGGGCCCCTTACACTGTTTGGCTCCTGGGTTGAGCTTCTAGAAGCTTCTCTCTCTCTCCCTCTCTCTTTTTTTCGGGTTCTGCTCTTCCCTCTGAAGTTTATGCTTGTCGCATTGGATCTTTTAGGAATTCATTATCATTGTTATTTTAAAAATTTCTTTTCAAAGTAGGTGCTCAGCCATCCTCCTTGATCTCAGCCCCTGAAAGAGTCTTCAAGAGTGCAGCCAGGCCTTTTTCCTAATCTGTTCATCCTGCCAAGGGCTCTTCAGAGAAGGGTTCAGCTGATTGCATCACTGGCCTCCACAGAACCCTTCGAACATTTCCTGGTGCTCTTAGAACAAAGTCCAAAGTTCTTCATGCAGCCCACAGAAATCCAGAGGCCTGCAGCCCGTGTCTCTGCACGCCTCACCCAGAGCTGTTTTCTCCTCATTGTCTCCTGAGCATCTGAATTTGCTGAACTTTGGAAATATCTTGTCACCACAAGTCTGGCAATGTTCCAACTGCCTAAAAATTGTTTCTCTTCTTCCCTAACTGCAATCTCAGCCTAAACTCTAATTCCAGAGAGCTTTCCAAACCCCTTGCGTCAAATTGGATCTCCTTTGATTGCCATCGTCTGTTTAACCATTGCGCTTATTCAGTAAGGCCTTATGTGCCCTGGCTCACTGCTGGCTTTTAAGACCATCGGGGACAAAATGAACACGACACATTTCCCTGGCACAGAGCAGCGTACATTCTGGTGCTTGACTTACTGAATCATAGACATGCTCTTTTGTGCTTGGCTGACTGGCTGATTGCAAGGTTATCCAGAAACTTCCTCACTGTGCTGTCCTGGGTGGCAGCCGAAAACCACATGTGGTCAACTGAGTACTGAGGCATGGCCCAATCTATGAAGAACTGACTTTTAAATTTTACTTCATTTAGATTCATTCCTATTGAATTGGGTAGAGGGGTACCATGTTTGAAAGCATAGGGTAGCTAGTTTCACCTTGAAGATCACATTTCTAAGTCAGCATGGTGCTTGGAGAGAATTTCACATGGATTTTGTGTGCACTTCTTATAAGAAGAGATGATGACTGCTCTCCCCCCTTTTGAACATTTTTAAAAAATATTTTATTTTTATTTCACAGAAAAAGAGGGAGGGAGGGAGGGAGGGAGAGAGAAGGGGTACATCAGGGCCTCCAGCCACTGCAAATGAACTCCAGATGTGTGCGCCCCTTGTACATTGGCTAATGTGGGTCCTCGGGAATCGAACCTGGGTCCTTTGGCTTTGCAGGCAAATGCCTTAACCCCTAAAACATACTTCCAGCCCCCTTTTGAATATTTTTTAAGAAAAAAATACATAGGGTCTTTTGTGTAATGAAGAGCAGGCATTCTTTTTTGCCTTTTGTGGTAGTTTGAATTTATGTTCCCCCAATAGACTCAGGAGTTTATTAAAGCTTGTAACTTGGATTTCCAGCCACTTGGCTGGAGGAGGTATCACTGTGGGCAGATTCTGGGGTCCAGGCCTCAGGTGTTACTGGGGGCACATCTGACTTGCAGCCTGAGGTACACTGAGAGCTTGAGCTCTGCCTGGGGTTCCCGGAGTGTTCTTGCTTGTGGCGCTGATGCTGGTTTTTCTCTCTGCGTGGACCTGTGTAGGGGGCCAGCTTCTCTGCCACTACAGAACCTTCCCTGGAACTGTAAGCCTGAACTAAACGTCATTGCTCCCATAAACTGTGTCTGGTTTGGAGGCAACGTCCCAGCAGCATGGAGTGACTACAACACCTTTTAAAAAACAATTCGAGTTTCCCAAGCTTATGATTTCTTTCAAGCCATACAACTTGGGCAGGCATCACCCTGCTTTCATCACAGAACCCTGGGGGAACCGAGAGTTGGAAAACTGGCTCAAAATGTAATCGCTGATTTCTGCTATTGCTGTGAGCCCTAAACTCTCTTTTGTATCTGACCCAGAATTGTTTTTTTTTTTTTTTTTTTCCTAGCAGCAGCTTCAAAATTGTGGAATGTGAACTTGTTACCGTCCAGTAAGACAAAGCCCCCCCACTCTTCCTGGTTTTTTGACATACAGATAAAACTTAGACTCCTAATTATTTTGTTCATGATAGATTTCAAGTTTGCTTCCTGACTGTTATCTTTCTTTCCTTCTTCAAAGTAGCAAGGAACATTTTGTTTCTGTTAATGTTCTAAATTAACCTTTCCTTTATATCAAAAAGGCGTAAGTTGAGAGAACTCAATTCTAACAGGATGTGTGTCAACTAGATCTAATGACTGGGAGATATTTTCTTCATGTTGTCTCCCGTCCTCACATAGGCTTTGGATTGTTTTCCCTGTCATTGTGGCCAAGAATGCAACTTAGAAGGAGAAAGATTTATTTGGGTTCACAGATTGAGGAGATTTAGCCCATCATGGTGGGTTAGGCATGGTGCCAGGTGGCTTCATGATGGCAGAAGCACGTGGCAGCTTGCTTACATCTTGTGGTACAAAGAAGCAGAAAGAGTCTGGGGTTGGAAGTAGGGCTAGGCTGGAACTCTCAAGACTCACACCCTTGTGACCCATTTCCTCAAGCTTAGGTCCCATCTCACAATGGTTCCACAACCTCCCCAGGAGACCCCACTGGCTGGGAGCCACATGCTCCAACACAGGAGCCTGTGGGAGGAATTTTGCACATAGACAATAACAAGTATGGATCTCAACCTCCAAAGTCCCATTTAAAAGTGTGGTGCTTTCCTTCTTTCTATTTACCCATGCAATCATGTTCCTGGGATCTATTTTTTTTTTAAATTAGGTTATCATATTACTTGAAAAAAATCGCAGTGATTAAAGTGGCTTCTCAAAAAACAAAAAAGAGATTTATTTTTTCCCCTTTTTCATATTTCATTATGCCAAAAAGAAATATTCTCCCCAAACACAAGATTTTTCAGTTCTAATGGTTTAAGCAAATACTTATTGAGGCCTTTATGGATCTGGCCATTGGCTGAGAAGGGAACGTCTAAAGAAAGTGCTGCTCTTGGGCTGGAGAGATGGCTTAGTGGTTAAGGCACTTGTCTGTGAAGCCTAAGGACCCTGGTTCGATTCTCCAGGTCCCATGTAAGCCAGATGCACATGGTGGCACATGTGTCTGGAGTTTGCAGTGGCTAGAGGCCCTCGAGTTCCTATTCTCTCTCTCTCTGTCTCTAATAAATAAATAAACAAAAATAAAATCTTAAAAAAACCTCAAAAGTGCTGCTCTTTTGAAACAATATAGTCAGGAGAAATTTTATGCTAAGATAAGGCTGTGGAAGGAGTACTAAGGTCTTGTCACTGTGGAAATTAGTCCTGACATCTCTCTCTGGCATTCCAGAATCAATTTAGCTGAGGCTAGTGTATTTGTCAAACAAGTGAGATTACTTGGCCCTGCTCTATTGCGAGGCATGGCATCCTGCATTTTCCCTAGGTTTCGAGCAAATGGGCTCTTGTAGAACTGATGGAGGTTTGGACCCTCCTTCCCCTTCCCTTCAAGCTGGAGAGGACTTGGGGAGATCTTAGGAAATGGGACATGGGTGGAAACCATGTATAGTTCAGGACAGAGGTGAGATGAGAGAGGCTCTTGCCTTGGGTGCACATGCAAGTAGGTACCAAAAACTCAGTGACAGAGAGAAATGCTTTTCAGTGCAATCATTCTGAAAGTTAAAGTTATGCAAAAGCCTACAATGAACAAAAATGTCAATCCCAATAAATACAGATTTGCTATTGTATGGCTTCTGGGTTCAGATTATCAAAGGCCAGAGCCTATCTAGTCTCTCTCTCTCTCTCTCTTCCCACTTCTCTCTCTCTCTACCTCCCTCCTTCTCCTTTTTCCTTTCTCCTTTCCACCCTTCTCTCTCCCTTGGAAACCAGCCATCATTCATGAAGAAGCTTGGGCAAAGCAATATGTGCATGCATTGCTCCTTGTTCCTGCTAAGGGTCTCCATTAAGACCTGGTACAGCATCACTTGCCAGAGCTGTAAGTGAGTCAGCATTCAGGCAATTCTATCCCCAGCCTTTGAGTTTTCCTGTTGTAGCCCCAGGCATGGTGAACAGAGGCAAACTGTCTCCCCTAAAACTTTCTGTCTAAAATCACGAGTGAAGGGTTAATAGCCTTCCCTGGAAACTAGAGGGACCTAAAGAGTTAATAACTCTCCCTAAAACTAGCAGGCAATACAGAAGTCATAGAGACATGCAGCCTTGACAGGCTACTCCTGATTGATAAACTTTCCTTAGCTCAGAAAACCTTGAGGGGATACAAACCATCTGGTGGGTTATCTTCCCTAGCTGATTTGGCTAGACAAAGGACACAAATAACTACAGTTTCTTATCTACTCCCCTTGGACCTGCAGTGGATACAATCTGCTTTTTTTTTTTTTTTTTTTTAGGATTCTCCTTATAAGCGCTCACTCCAGCCTGGTCTAGTGCTTCATCCTGCAGAAAGGCTGCTACCCCTTGCTGTTTCTCTCAATAAACAGTCTGTCTGTAGAGATCAAGTCCGGTGTTCTCTTTCGTTTTTCTCTTACCCTTTCCTTAAAATGCGCACAGAATCTGTGAGCATAATAGTGGTAGTTTTGCGGCATGATGCTTGGGGGTCATTTGTTACGCAGCAAAACCAACTGAATCACAAGAATGTATTCAACTGGGTTAGCATGTGAGCTGCCTTCTTTACTGCTTGGGTGCAGTATTCCTCAGATCTAGAATATACACTGAGTGAATTAAAGAGACCTGAAAACAGTTCAACAAAGCAACTCGGGCACAGGTGACCTAAATTCTCTATACCTATATGCCTCTTACACTGCTCCTAAGAGAATGTTTGGTTATTGGCTTATTGTAACCTTGTATGTATCCTTCTTATGAATTGAATTTTGCACCAAAATTATATTGCAGTCCTAACTCACAGTACCTCAGAACATGGCCTTGGAAATAATCAGTCCAGATGAGAGCAGGCTAGATTGCAGCGAATCTCTACTCCGATATGAATGCTGTCCTTATGAGAAGGGGACCGTGTAGAGACAGACTAGTCCAATGAGGATCACGTGTGAAAACGGGAGGAGAGATGCTCATGTGCTTGGAAGGCCTTCTTCAAGACAAGTGACACCAGGACCCAGCAGGTTCGGAGGGGTTCCCTAGCACGGCCCTGGTGAAACCTGAGCTCAGGCTTCCAGCCTCCTCAACCACGAGATGCACCTTCCTATGGTTTTCAGCTGCACAGGTTTTAGTATTTTGATGTTGTAGCTTTAGAAAAATAAAACACTTAGGAGAAGGATGGACAGAGCCCCCTCAGAGGCAGCAGGGCTCTTGTGCCTCTCACAGACGTGACCAAATTGGCTTTATGTGTGGGGACACATAAGAGACTCACATGAAGGGAATGACCACTTAAGGAATCCCAAAGCCACAGCTGGATGAGTACAAGAGTCTGCTCCATGGGCTGGAGAGATGGCTTAGCAGTTAGTGCACTTGCCTGCAAAGCCAAAGGACCACAGTTCAATTCCCAGGACCTAGGTAAGCCAGGTGCACAAAGTGGTGCATGCATCTGGAGTTTGTTCGCAGTGGCTGGAGGCCCCGGCATGCCCCGTCTCTCATTCTCTCTCTCTGTCTCTCTTTCTTAAATAACTTAAAAAGATATATATGTTAAAAAGAAGTCTGTCCTTGGCTGGACTCCTTGAATGCCTCATTCTCGTTATAGTTTATGCTAAGGGGGAAGGTCAAGGACCTTTCCCGGGCACCCAGATAGTTCTAAGGATAACAGCAACAAGATGAGCATGAACTGAACCTTTCACTGTAGTTCCCTCGATCCCTGGGTGCTTTATAAACGAAGTAAAAGCTCTTCCTTGCTGCTGTTATGTTAACTCTCCCACTAAAGCCAGAACAGACCAGACACTGTTACAGCATCTTGCCATCACTCAATTTCACCCTTGTGATTCTGAGTCATTACTTTCGCCAGTGAGGCAGAAGCCAGTTGAGTTTGCCTGGCACATTAGTGGGTAGATGATCAGTAGTTGAAGCTTTGGGTTCTGCAGGCCTGACCATTTCGGGTTAGGAGAACTTTTCTTCTACTCTTTTCCTATTTTTTTTAAAAAAAGTATTTAATGAATTTATTTATTTGAAAGAGAGATAGATATAGATAGATAGATAGATAGATAGATAGAGAGAGAGAGAGAGAGAGAGAGAGAGAGTATGGGCATGGCAGGCCTCTAGCCACTGCAAAGGAATTCCAGACACATGTGCCACTTTGTGCATCTGACTTAAGTGGGTCCTGGGGAATCGAACCTGGGTCCTTTGGCTTGGCAGGCAAGAGTCTTAACCACTGAGCCAGCTCCCAGCCCCCTTTAGATTTTTTTTTCTCTACAACATCTCTGTGATTTCTTATTCTTTGATCTATTTCCTGACCTTTTGTTTGTTCTTCCCCTCTTCCTTTTATGTGCACTTATGTCTTAACTGTTTTCCTCTCTTTTACTCTAACAAACCTTTTATTTTGCTCTCTGTGTATGATGTGTATGCATGTGTGTATGTTTTTGTATCCACATATGTGAGTACAGGCCCATGTGCCATGGTACACATGCAGGTCAGGGAAAATCTTCACACAACAGTTATTGGCATGCCCTTGCTAGCTTAATCTGTGTTATCACATTGTTTCTACCTGAGGATTAATTAAGTTAAATTCCCTTTGATATTACCATCTGAAAGTCCTATTGTGAAGAGCCTGTCAACTTTGACACTTTGTTTATCTATGATGTCTATCTTTTAAAGCTTAGAATACTTTGAATTCTGTTTAAGAAAAGTTTTACTCAGATGCAAGAAAGCCTTTATCAAATTATTCTTTTACTTTCTTCATTTTTAGATTTCTATTATTTATTTGTGATGAGAGAGGGAGGGAGAGAGAGAAAGAGAGAGAAGAGAGAGAGAGAGAGAGAGAGAGAGAGAGAGAGAGAGAGAGAGAGAGAGAACACAGCAGAGCCTCTTGCTGCTGTAAATAAACTCAAGATGCAACCCCTTCTGCATCTGGCTTCATGTGGGTACTAGGGAATTGAGCCTAGGCTGGCAGGTTTTGTGAGCAGGCACTTTTAACTATTGGGCCACCTGCCCAGCCCTTCTTTGACTTTCCACACTCCGATCTATTTATACAAGACTGTTTGATATGCTGTGAGGTAGAACAGAGTCTCGCTTCTTCATGGCTGTCCCACTGGCATCCTCTGCTGATCGCCCAGCTGTTGCTCTGCAGCGCAGCTGTGTGCAGCGTCATTGCATGCCAGGATGCTGAGGCTTAGGGATAGTGACGTCATTTTTGCTTCACTGATTAATTGTCCTAAAAAGCGGGCAAACAACGAGCCCCTCACCTGGCTAAGCTAGATGATATTCTCACAGTGAAAAGAGAATGGATTGGTTCCATAAATTGGATTAGGTCCCTTGTCCCTGCTGGAGTCCCAGAGCTCCTTAGCCCATCCCCCTCTCATTTCCTTACTACCTGGCCATACTAGGCCTGGGATTCTGGGACCAGCTATGGCAATCAAGGCTACCTCTGAGATAAGAGGAGAGAAGACCGCCTTTTCTTCAGCTCCTGCTTCTGCACGCCGCCTATGGCCCTTCCCTCTTAGGGGCAGTTTCTCCTCTATCAGCATAAAGCCTTCCTGGCCCTCAGTCTCTCTCTTTCTACTCTCCCAATCCAGGTGTGTGCATTCTCCCTTCCCCTTCTATCCCTGCTGCCCCCTTTGGCGGGCGTGCGCGCGCGTGCGCGCACACACACACACACACACACACACACACACACACACACACCCTTTCTTCCCTCTCTCTTTTCCTCTCTTCCCCCCTCTTCCCATCTCCCTTTCCCCTCTCCCCCATTACAATAAAGTCTTGGCTCCAATAAATGATCTGTCTATGAGTCTTCTGATCCAAACCTTCCCTCCTTTGTTCAGACCACACCAGTCTATCCTGGTCTCACTTTCACAGAGCTTCTAGCTGTCTTTGGAGTGTAAGACCCCCAAAACGAGGACCCCACGCTCTGCCCGGATATGGCGACACCCCAAATCACTCACGAGAAGCAGTCTTGATGCAAACTGCAAGAGGATTTTATTCCAAGCGTGCTGGGGCCCACAGTCGTACACCGCGCAGGGGTAGAGGACTGCAGAGCCCCGAATGCAGGAACGGGGCAGTTTTTATAGGGTTTCTAACAAAGCCTGTGCATTAGACCAATCCTTTTTTTAACATCAGGAGCCCGGGGGTGTGAGCCAGTCAGTTTGTGCCACTCCATAGTTTCTAAGCCAGTTAGTTTAATTTGTTCAAGCCCCTCGTGGACCAATCAGTCTCCTATGACCTTGGTGGTCAGCATTTGTGCAGGTCCTTGGGTGGGGGTAGCAGAGTGTGGTATCAGTCTCCTATGACCTTGGTGGTCTGAGGCAGGCTGCTACGGCTTATGGTGTAGGCTATTTACAGAAACCAAATAAGTGGTTCACTTCATTATTCATTTCCCATCCTTGAGGGCTATCTCATGCCCTTTTTACCTAGTTTTATATTAGGAGCGGGCTCTGATATAGTTAGAAGAGGGATTCTTTACTTGCTTTCAACAGAGAGTAAAGCCTGGAGTTTGAGGTATGCAGGGGCCCGCTTAAGCTCCCTTTGGAGCATGATAGTATTTCTGGGCTTCTGAATTCTTGGGCCTTTCAGGAGCAGGGAAGTTGCTGTGAGCGGAGAGTTGGAGGGGACTGAAAACCTGGCAGGGTTTTGGGTTCTGGTTATCTTTGGCTTGAAAAGCCCAACAGACACCCACAGATAGCCTCAGCCTGAGAAAACATGTGGCCCTTGCTGCCACCCTCTGCCCATCATGCCAGTACCAAAAGTCCTATTGCTTTGTGTTTCATAGCTTTTATTTTGTCCCCTGGAGGAACTTAAGGCATAATTAGATAACATGTTTATAACCAACTTCTTATTTAGTATTGATTTCAGTTTCTCCTGACAAAAAACAAACAAATAACCCAATGACTTTAAAGTAACATTTAACAAGCTGTGGCCGAGAACACTTTTCTTGGTGTGAATTTGGCCTGTAGACCTCTGTCACTGTTTCTCTAGTTCTCGGTGGCGTTGGCCCTCTCAGTTGAGTGGGAATGCTTGAGCACACCATAATGCTCACATTAAAGTAATATTTAGGGCTGGAGAAATGGTTTAGCACTTGAGGTGTTTGCCTGCGAAGCTAAAGGACCCAGGTTCGATTTTCCAGGACCCATATAAGGCAGATGCACAAGGAGGCACACACATCTGGAGTTCTTTTGCAGTGGCCAGAGGCCCTGGCGCACCCATTCTCTCTTCATCTGTCTCTCTCTCTGCTTGTAAATGAATATATAAAATTAAAAATTATTAAAAAAATGAAGTAATATTTAAAAAAATTCCTGTTGCCACCAGATTCATTGATATTAATCATTATGTTAGAAATCCCTGGGTCATGCAGAATGCTCAGTTGGTAAGGTGCTTGCCACATAGACATGGAGAATTGAGTTTGGATTTCCAGAACCCACGTCAAAGCAGGCATGACAGTCTGCAACTGTAATCCCAGTGCCGGGGAGGCAGAGCTGGGAAGACGCCTGGGCTTTACTTGCCAGCCAGCCCAGCTGAATCAGTGAGCTCATGGTTTAGAGAGACTCTGTCTCTAAAAGCAAGGTGGAAAGCACTTGAGGAAGACATCGGATGCCAACCTCTGTATATATGTGCATGGGCACCTGGTCACACATTTGAACCCACACATATACATATATGAAGGGAAATAAAATTGAAATCTAGAGGGAAGATTTTTTTTTTTTAACAGAGGCATAGGACATCTGAGATTGAGTGCATTATACCACTGTCTTTGGTTCGAACTTTCCTTTGCGCCACTCCTTAGGTTAGTAGTAAGAGGTAGCAACCTGGCGCTTTGTCGCTTCCTTTCAGAATAGAGTAACTAGGTAGACGCCTAGCTTAAGCTCTGACTCTGGCAGTGTCCAAAATTTCCCAGGAGGCTCTGGCCTGAGAACTAGAATTAGTCCTTCCACTTGGGACTTGGGCTGCGAGGGAAAGAGCCACTCTGGTGACAAGGCCCTGTGTTTACTGGTGACCCCATGACCACCTCTACAGGATGAGTAAAAAGCGTGGATTGGCTATTTGTGGGGTCATGTGCGTAAGACTTTCTTCATCACTCTCCTACAGCATAAAAAAACATTTTGTTTTTCTTTCTTTGAGACAGGGTCTCACTATATACCCAAAGCTGGCCTTGAACTTGCTATGTATCTTCAGGCTGGCTTTGAACTCACAATCCTCCTGCTTTAGTCTCCTGAGAGCTCAACAGCCGGCATGTAACACCATGTCTGGTGCAGAAACATCTTTATTTTTGGATAGTGTGTCACATAGCAACCCAGGCTGGCCTTAGAATTCTTTCTGTAGCTAAGGACATCCAAAGCTCCTTCTTCCTTTTTTTCCGAGCTCTCCTAATCTTCTTGCGTTGGCCTCCCAAACTCTGTGAGTACAGGGTATGCACTGCACCTGGAAGAAACCTCTCTTCAAGGATAATTTACCAACTGTCAGCATGAAAAATAGTGTCATTAGCCAATCACTACTCCTAGTATCATCCCATCATCCAACCTATTTCCTTTTTAAAAAAGTATTAATTTTTCTCTACTTTTTAATATCCATTTCTCTACTATTTAATATTTATTTATTCGAGAGAAACACACACACACACACACACACACACACACACACACACACACACGGAGAGTGTGAGAGAGAATGGGCGCCTCTGCAAGTGAACTCCAGATGCGTGCGCCCCCTTGTGCATCTGGCTTACATGGGTCCTGGGGAATTGAACCTGGGTCCTCTGGCTATGCAGGCAAGTACCTTAACCGCTAAGCCATCCCTCCAGCCCCATCTGACCTATATCTAAGAGTCACTTCGATTTTTCTCATGCTGGAATATGAGTGGCATCAGGTCCTCCCAGAGGGAATTTGGATCACATCTTTATTCTTTGACTCTCTGGCTTAGGGGTTGACAGTGTTTTCTCTGAAGGGCCAGATAGTAAGTATTTTAGACTTTGACATGTCTCTGTGTGGTCTCAGGCGCAGATTATTTATTTCATAATTGATTAAATGTGAAAAGTATTCTTAGCTCACAGGCTGCACGAAAGCAGGCGTTGGGCAGGTCTTAGTCCCATGGTTACTTGCCTGTTTCTGTCCTGGTAACACTTTGTTCCTGTGACTCTGTATCACACACCTCAAACCACTACCCCAGGAAGACCAAAATAATCATTATACTTGGCTTATTTCTTAGTTTTTCAGGTCACAGAAACCAGGCAAGCTGTAGCATTGTTGTAGCCCAAACAATATCAAATTGCCTACTTCATGCAGCTCAGGACCTCCCGCTATATTGTTTATGTTCAAGTCAATCAGATGGAGTTTGGAAAGGCATAAATATTCATAGGGATTCTATCACTTTGGTTATCCAATAACAAGGGAGGAGCCGAGTAGCTCCTTTATAGCTTCTGAGAACTATATCATCATAAGCTGGGCTGGGAAGGTATGAAATATGCATTGCAATCATATGCTCCAAAAAACCTTTCATTGAAACATTTTCTTTAAATCTGATCACTCAGCCATGCCCAGAAGCTTGAGGCAGATATGAATCAGCACTCAGCTCAGAGTGCCTAGAAGATCGCCTTCCCCAAACTTTTATTCTTGTCTGTGCTTGCTTTGGGGCTGATCAACAACGTCCGTAGCCTCTGACCCAAAGTGTTGAAGGCAAATGTCCACAGTGACCCTGCCAATACGTCCAGTGTCGCTGAGCACACCCCAGGCCTTCAGAGAACTGCCAAGACCCCATCTCCCTCCTTCTGAATTGTTTTCTTTGACTGCCTCTTCAGAAGAATGAATTGTTTTAGCATACTTGACTTGGCTTTTACACCTTGGAGCACATCATGAGGGACTCAATACAGAGGATGGGTGTTGGGCTGGAGAGATGGTTCAGCTGTTTAGGTGTTTGCCTGCAGAGCCTAACGGCCGGGTTTGATTCCCCAGAACGTGTGTAAAGCCAGATGCATAGGGTTGCACATGTATTTGGAGTTTGTTTGCAGTGGCAGGAGGCCCTGGCATGACCCTTCTCCCTTTGTCTCTTTCTCTACTTAGAAATAAACAGAAAATTTATTTTAAAAGAATAAAAACTGATGGAAGTTGAATAGATCCTCAGTGGCAGTTTTGTGTAAACAAAGCTTTTGCAAACTAAAATAATTTTTGCAGTTAATTGTGCAATAAATTTTGCTGTGAGTTGTAAATTTCAGCATCGTATATGCGATACTGGGGATTGAGTCTGGAACCGCACACATGCTAGGAAATGCTCTATTATTAAGCTATATCCACACCCCTTTTCATATTGTTTGTTTTATTGAAACAAGGTCTCCCCATGTAGTCCAGGCTAGCCACCTTGTGCATCTGGCTTACCTGGGACCTGGAGAATTGAACCTGGGTCCTTAGGCTTTGCAGGCAAGCACCTTAACCACTAAGCAATCCCTCCAACCCCTGAGTTTTTACTTTCTTTAGGATGTCCTTTGATGCATAGTTTTTAATTTCAAAGAAGTTTCATTAATGCAGTCATTTATTCTTTTATTTTCCTGAGACAGGATATAAAACTATGTAGCCTATACTTACCTCAAACTAATATCATGACAAGTTAATCAATCCTTCTGTCTCAACCTCTTTCCTAGGTTCTAGGAGTATAGGCATGTGCTACCACACCTGATTTCAGCTTTCTTGATTCACCCAATTATGTACTTTATAGACTCTTTGGCCAGTCCAGGATTACACATGACACATAGTTATCATGCCCCCTTAATCTTCTTCAACCAGAAATAGCTTAACCTCTCATGATACTGGTATTTTTGAAGAATACAGTGCCTTGCTTATTTCTTAGAAATGGTGTGACTGTTTTATGCATCTGGTATTTCTTCATGGTTAGATTCAGGTCATGTCTCCCTGGTCTGCTCATGAGTGATATATCATTTTGTGTTTATTTGTAAAGCAAAGAATCTTGTTAGAGTGAATAAATAAATTGCTAACTTGCTCATTTTAAGAAATTGCTCAAATATGTGGCTTAATTATAGCCAGGCGTAATTCAAACTTGATTATGAGCATCTGAAGTTATTATGTCTGATAAACGGGAGTTTAGGCTTTTGTGGTGCTGTTCTGATCTCTTGGCTGAAACCTCCTGTTTGGCCTCAACATACAAATACCTTTTCTCAGGCTGGAGAGATAGCTTAGTGGCTAAGGTGTTTGCCTGCAAAGCCAAAGCACCTCTCAGTTCGATTCCCCAGGACCCACATAATCCAGGTGCACAAGGGGGCGCACGTGTCTAGAGTTTGCTTGCAGTGGCTGGAGGCCCTGGCACACCTATTCTCTCTCTCCCTCTCTGCCTCTCTCTCTCTCAAATAAATAAATAAAAATAAAGTTTTTTTAAAAAACACCCTTTCTCTCTTTTGTGCTTGGTTCTGCAGCCAGCTGTGCCATTTCTTCTCAGGAGAAATCTTTTTTCTCAATCTAATTTGATGTTTTGGTGATTGGATAATATGAGTTTAAGTGAGTTTGACCAGGCTAGTTTCTTTTTCAAACTCCTTCTCTTGGGAACAGGTTTTATTTATTTATTTTTCCTAAAATGAGATAGTAGGTAGAATTCAATAATTCATACAGATACCAGCATAACTACTTAGTCAATCAGGCCAGATCCAAAGCTCATATAAAGACTGTAGTAGTTTGAATGGATGTCCCTCAATACATTCAGGAGTTTATTAAAGCTTGAAATTTAGATCTCTACCCCACCTGGCTGGAGGAAGTGTCACGGGGTGGGGCGGGGGGATGTGGATTTGAATTCCAGCCTAAGATACGCAAAGGGCTGAGCTTTGCCTGGGGTTTCTGGAGAGTGCTTGTTTGCTTTTGGTGGTGGTTGCTTTTAGAATTTTTAAAATTTATTCTTAATTTTTGTATATTTACTTTTTTATTGACAACTTCTGTAATTGTAAACAATATCCCATGGTCATTCCCTCCCTCCCCCCACTTTCCCCTTCCCCTCTCAATCAGTCTCTTTTTTTTATTTTGATGTCTTCATCTTTTATTCCTATTATGATGGGCTTGTGAAGGTAGTGTCAGCCACTGTGAGGTCGTGGATATCCAGGCTGTGTGCTTTTTGTTTGCTCTCTGCATGGGCCTGTGAAAGGGATCCAGCTACTGCTGCTGATAAGGAACATCCCCTCTATCTTTAAGCTTCAGTAAATCTCTTTCTCCATCACTATGCCTGGTTTGGAGGTTCATCCCAGCGACCTGAAGCTGGCTGCGATCTCTTGTTTGAAAGTTAGTCAGCCTAAAAAACATGTTTTCAGCTTTGCTGATTCTCTATCCAATTGCATTAGGTACTTTTTGTTGCTGTGACCACAGTACCTGACAGAGACTAAAGGGAGGAAGGGTTTATATAGTGTCCGAAGACTTCAGCTCATCACGGCTGGGAAGGATGGAGTTCATGGTGCTGGGAAGGGCAACTGTGAAGGCTCCTCACATCATGGTGCACCAGGGAGGGATACACCCTTCAGAGGCCCCCCTAAAGGTTCCGTGGCTCCATAAAACAGTACCACCAGTTGGGAAACAAGCATGCAAAACATGACTTTTGGGGGACGTCTCAGATTCACATCGTAATGTAATGTTTAGAAAAAGAGTTTTGTCTTTATTGCCAAGTGTGGTAGGAATGACATAGGAATCTGGGAGGAATAAGGAAACTCACAAAGAAAATCATTACATAGAAAATGTCTCCTTGCAAGTTGTCTGAAGTGCATTATGAAACACATCAATAATATCAAAAGAAAAAGTTGAGGCCTGGAGAGTTGGCTGGGCCGGTAAAGTGCTTGCTACAGAAGCATGAAGGTCTGATCCTTGGAACTCGTGTGTAAAGACACACAAGGTGCGGGCGTTCTGCCACCATGGGTCCCCACGGTGTGCCTGTTTGTGCTGCTGGTAGCTGCTTCTCCCGGAGTACTTGTCCACTGTCCTGCTGACAGAGAGTCTGCCACCTCCCAAGAATGTGGGCCAGCTTCTTCTGCCATTATGGAACTTCCTCTCTGTCAGTAAGCTCAATAAATCCCTCCCTCACATAAACAATGTCCAGTCTGGACATTCCTCCCAGCAACTGAGGCTGATTACTCCCGACGCCAATCCTGTCTTATATTACATTTTCTGCTAATGTCATAGCAGATAACTATTGTGACAGGTGTTTACCTCCTTCCATATGCTCTCCCTATAATCATCTCTTAATGTTTTCTCAGATTTCCTCTAGGAAATGCCACCCCTCTTTCGGGCTATTAGGGGCAGAATGGTATCTCAATCATGGCCTTGACTTCACAGCAGCAAGACAAGTAAACCAGACTTTCTCCTCTGAAATCATTGGACGGTTCCCTGAGTCACATGAGCAGATCTGTAAAGGGCTCTATGTCCTTCCAGCTACTTAGAGCCAAAGTTGTCTCTATATCCCTTCAAAATGCCTAGAAATTTTTCCAGATACAAAGTGGTCATTGTATTCGTGATCTCACAGCAGCTGTCACTACCTGCAGAAGACCTGCATAATACTGGGACCATCATCATGCTGTCAAGCACGGTAAAGGAGGGCAAAAAAGGAAATCAAAACAGAAGGAGGACAGTTGGAAAGGGGATGGGGAAGGAGAATGAAAGAAGGTAATGGGACGGGATTATGATCATGTAAATTTCATACATGTACAAAAATTGTCAACAAAAAGTGTAGTACATGCAATGAAACAATAGTATATATACCAGAAATCAGGAGTTACTGTAATTAAAGAAAAAGATCCCTCACGTAAATGCCTGCCTGAGAGACATCTCCATTGACTCTGAATAAAGTCTGTCCTTGGCCTGAGATGGCGCAAGGCTGGGCTGCCAATGAATGCAGGCAGAATGGTGCTTGTCAGCTCTCTGGCAAGTGACTAGAAATGGGTCGGGATGGCATGGGGGCGGGTGGGAGGGTGTCACACACACAGAGTCCCCTCTCCCAGACCCATAATAATCAACCCTTTGATCTGGAGGCCTTACAAAGAGAAGCCGTGTTGGGATGCATGTGGAGTGACATGGCAGCGGCAGCCTCCTTCCAGAAGGTGCAGGGGAGTGAGCGGCACCGGAATGCCTCTGGAAGATGCTCAGTTCACAGCCTTGTGCTCCTTGATTCCAGGGGTAGCTGTGTGGCCTCTTCAGGAAGGCAAGCCCAAACACCACGACGCTGCCCGCAGCACATGGCCGGAGAGCTGTCCCTGCATCCGGGCGCCGGGGAGAAAAGTCCTCCACCAGCGGCTGAGCACGTGTGCGATCTGTGAGCAGTGTGGCTCCCTGAGTTCTTCTCCACTCCGTTACAGAGCCGCTGTCCTCCTTCCTGCCACTGTGAAGTACAAGGGCTGGCACTCTGTACACCCCAACGCCCCCTTTTGTGACAACGTTTCTTTTTTTTTTTTTAAATTTTGTTCATTTTTATTTATTTGAGAGCGACAGACACAGAGAGAAAGACAGATAGAGGGAGAGAGAGAGAATGGGCGTGCCAGGGCTTCCAGCCACTGCAAACGAACTCCAGACGCATGCGCCCCCTTGTGCATCTGGCTAACGTGGGACCTGGGGAACCGAGCTTTGAACCGGGGTCCTTAGGCTTCACAGGCAAGCGCCTAACCGCTAAGCCCTCTCTCCAGCCCGTGACAACGTTTCTTAGGAGTGAGAGAAAGCTATGGATCTGGTGTCTGCCACGTCCTGTGTGTCACTGCCTGATGACAGCTGCATGTACTTTAGTTGTGTTCTTGATGTCCACTTTTGGACACTCCAAGTCACCATTGACTTGTTTCCCTATCCTACCATAGGGTGCTCGCTCTGAAGAAAATTCTGGGAAATAGTTGACTCTAGTTATCATTTGTGGTATCTAGTAATTTTCCTCTTGGCTCTGGAAGAACAATTGAGGTCCCAAGCTTGTAGCAACTAAAATAGTTTACAGGGGCTGGAGAGATGGCTTCATGGTTAAGCGTTTGCCTGTGAAGCCTCAGGACCCCGGTTCGAGGCTCGGATCCCCAGGTCCCACGTTAGCCAGCTGCACAAGGGGGCGCACGTGTCTGGAGTTCGTTTGCAGCGGCTGGAAGCCCTGGCGCGCCTGTTCTCTCTCCCTCTCTCTCTCTCTCTCTCTCTCTCTCTCTCTCTCAATCTCTCTGCCTCTTTCTGTCTCTGTCACTCTCAAATAAATAAAAATGAACAAAAAAATAAAAAAAAATTACAGCCATTCTTGTTTTTACTTGTGTGATTTTTCAGGGAAGAAGAAACGTGGCCAAGTTCTTACTTATAAAACTTTTATCATTTTCATTTTCATAAACTGATTCCAAACATTAAAGTACTTTTAATTTCAATGTCAATTCTTTCTATGTGGTATTTATGTTTTTAATATAAATGTGCTTCTTATTACCATATACAAAGGACTTAAATATTGGGCCTTTCAAAATAAGGGATATCTTCCATTTTAGCACTTGAGAAAAATGGGTTCTTTTTGGAGAATGATTTCTATTATAAATAGGGTTCATTTTAATTTTCATAATAAACGTGTCTACAGTATAGAGCTCTCAGTAATCATAGCTAATTTACTTTTAGCTGATATTTGAGAGGAGTGGAGCTTGTACACCATACATGATCTTATTTTCATATTCACAAAACTTAATAGGGAAGGATACATTCATTTCTTCATTCTTTTATTTATCCAGTCAATACAGCCTAATTGCTAGCATTATTGGGCATGCCATGAGGTGCCACTGATAGAGTGGTAAACAAGGGGGATTGTGGCCCCCCATTCTCATGGAACCCACAGTCAAGCCAAAGCCAGTGTTAATATCTTTGCTGTTTGCCAGTTGAACCGGAGCTCAGATTGGTTTGTATCTGTCTGCTACTCAGCACCCGTGACAACCCACTGATGTACAGCTGAGGAAAGTCTTGCTGAGGAAAGGCCTTTGTGGGAACCCTAATTCCAGGCTGCTCCCCCCAGATGTCTACTCCCTCAGTGCTAGATGCTGATGATGACAGTTGGTAAAAACAATCCCTTTGGGAAGTAGGAGTACTTTCAGGTATCAGACTTTGCAAGTCTGATTTAGCTGGCTATCTGTGATATGGGAATTCCAAGGACCAGAGTTGGGTTTTTGTGCCTGCGTAGACCGCAGAGCTCATTTCTTTCTAGCCAGTCCTGTGCAAGGTTTGTACTCCCCAGATGAGGGCAAGAGCACTGAGTTACTGTCAATGTCGCTCACCAAGGGGTCCTGCTTGAGACAGCTGAGACATTGCAGAATCTGCTGGGAGAAAGACCAGCCTCCTGAGGAACACAGCTCTGAGGAGTTCCTTGTGGTAGCAGTGGCATGGGTGGTTGGCCATGAGGATGTATAAGTGCCCACCAAGGGTGTGGAACTCACAGTGACTGACAATGGACAGTGAAGGCATCTAGTGTCTGGGTGCACAGTCCCCAGCGGGGTGGACTTGAGAGAGAGAGAGAGAGTTCTTTACCCCTTTCTGCTTCCGTGGGTTCTGGGGAATCGAGCCTTGAACCAGGGTCCTTAGGCTTCACAGGCAAGCGCTTAACCACTAAGCCATCTCTCCAGCCCAGAATTTTTGTTTTTGTCACCCTTTTAATATTGTCAGTTTAACTTTTCAGTCTGGTGGTCAGTTACAAACTATCCTGTGATTGATTTATTTTTAATCTTGCATTTGCTAACAAAGATCTCTGCTACTGGTTTATTATTATTTATTTACATTTTATTTATTTATTTATTTCAGATGAGAGACAGAGAAGGATGGTTGAGTGTGGACACACCAGAGCTTCCTGCCACTGCAAACGAACTCCAAATACATGCACCACTTTGTGCATCTGGCTTTACATGGGTACTGGAGAATCGAACCTGGGCTGTCAGGCTGTGTAAGCAAGCACCTTTAACCACTGATCCATCTCTCCAGCCCTTGTGGCTTATTTTTAACTTGGGATGTCATAAGTAGGATGCTCCCCTAAACAAAGAAAAGCAGGGGGAGCAGAGGAAGGACGTAAGATTTAATAAAATAAATTAAGAAAGAGATACAATTTGGAGAGCCAGGTGGATACTCCAAGAGAGAACAAAGAGCTGCGTGCTTTTAGGATCTGTGTCTCATAGTTTTTATTAAAGCAAACTGAGAATGTTGCATCCCATCCAGCATGAGGCAAGCTTTGGGCACTGGGGAAACTACCCTTCCCAGTGCAACAAGATGCCCAACAAAAGCAACCTGAGAAAAGAAGAGTTTCTATGGCTCTTGGTTTGAGGGTCCCGTTCATCATGGTGGCAGAAGCGTGAGGTGGCTGGTCACGTCACAGCTGAGGTTGGGAAGCCTTCTGGTGCGCATCTTATTTTCTCCTTTTATTCAGTCTAGGATATTAGCCCTAGAATGGGATGGTGCCATCCACATGCAGGGTGGGTCCTTCCTTCATCATTTAAGCCTTTCTGGGAGCACCCTCATCATCACACCCACAGGTGCATTTCTATGGTGACTCTAAATCCAATCCAGTTGATAATGATGGTTAGCCATCGCAGCTGTCAACCTCACGCCCTACCTTTTTAAGCCAATTGCTAAGGATCTAATTAACCACGTTATACCACCGCTGGTTCTATCCTTGCGGAAGTTAAAGGCTGATCTGTGGAGCCCAGTGTTAGATTATAGGTTTCAGATGGGAGGAAATATAACCACATTTACTGTTGTCAGTAGACCTTTGAGCTTGGTGGTCAATTGCAAGCATCCTGTAATTGGTTTATCTTCGCTTAACCTTTCAGTTATTAACAAGTGGCTCTGCCATTGACTTGGTTTTAAGTTGATGGGCAGTGACAAGAAAAGCAGTCTGCGGGTTTCCCATTGCAGTACTTGAACTCTGCCCTTCCTCAGCTCCTCACTACCCGCCTTACCTCTGCAGGTCTGTTGATCATGGCTGAGTGGCTACTTTTATTTTCAATTTTTTTTTTATTCTTCCCAGTTCAATTTTTATTTTTTCCTTTCAAAGGAGCTCTATCCTTCTCCCTCTAATAAGAGACATTCTCAGACAATGTATGATCACCCAGCTGAGTTCTGTCCCCCTGAAGCAATCTCTCAGAGCAACTAGACTTCCAGAATAATACAGAAAGCTGTATTTATAGCTAAAATTATTACACAGAACCTGACAGTTACATTTGACTTACAGTCCTGTCTCTCGTATTAGGAAGAACAGGATCCACAGCTTATCTGAGGCTGTGAGGCTGTAGAACGGCCCGTAATTCAGAGCTTATCTCTGGGAACGCCTGGCTTTCAAACATGGAAATCTTTTCTGGGCTACTGAGGCTGCCATCTTCTTTTATCTGACCAGGCTCAGCTAAGGATGAAAATGTCAGTTTTACTTTTTCAGGTCATTTCATGAGCTGTCATCCTAAATGGAAAACAATCAAAGGTTCTCCTAAGAATACTGATATTTATTTTGGAATAGGCAGGCAGGGCAGAGCTATAAAGGAGTATGCATGACATATTAAACTTTTGATATATTCAAGGAGATTGGGACAAGGGGGTTTTTAAAGACAAAATTGAGGAATATTACTGAATCTTATGTTTTGAAACAATAATCCCGACATATAATGATTAAGAGTGGCATTGTCCAGTGTTGAACATAGACAAATGTCTCCACAGACATACTTTTACATAAGGTCAAGGTTGTGGGAGACTCTCCTGTGGTGGTTACTATTGAGGTGTCTAGTGTGAGAACCCCTTCTTTACCTTCTGATTTCTGTTTTTTTTTTTTTTTTTTTTTGGTTAGGGAGACACAAATGATTCCATTTGGATTTTTTTCAGAGCAAATTTTCCTGAGAAGATAGGAATCTGAACAAGTGTGGCTGCTTCAGATTTTTCTGGTCTAGTATCATTAACTTAATGTTGTGTTAGATGAAGTTGGCCTGCGTAGGCACAGGACTGAGCATCCAGGGGCCTGAAGGAAGATACTCAGGGGTACTCAAGTCTCTGGGTTGTTGTTTTTGTGTCTCTTAACAATGACTTGTACCAGAGACTCAGAATAAGGTAGGAGAAATGAGTCAGTTTATAACGGAGAAAGAACTCCTGAGAATGGGAGTGGGCTAGCGATCTGGAAAGTATAATACATCCCCGAAGCCCTATACACAAGCTTCATGGCACGTCTTATAGGTCATTTACAAAGCACCCATATGTGACACTTATATAGTGTGAGTGCTTTTCCTACCTGTGTTTCCCTGTTAGATGTAACCAACACTGGGAAGGTTGGTTTCCAGGCTTCTGGATGACATTACCTCCTTGTACATGTTGATCTTGATGTAGCCCTCTCCAAGTCCCTGGTTTCCTGACAAAATGTCCTGTTTTATTTGGCGGATTTGATTTACATAAGTACACAAAGGAAAGAGACCCATCAGGCTGAGACCTGCTTGTCAGGCTTGTTCATGACAAGCATATCAGAGCGTAGGAACGAGGCAGCCCTGTGACTCCTTTACCAAGGCCCTAACGTGAGCTGGGATCATTTACTATGACGGAAATTGTCTCTGAGGCCTTCATTAGCTCTTCTCTTTCTGGTCGAGGATCTAAGAGCACCTGCCAGTGTTCCCTTGCAGAGTCTGTAACTGGAAGTTTTATTTCACACTCTGAGATCCTCACATTTGTTTGTCCTTTCCAGCCAAGAACTGCATGTCTTCTCTTCCTGGAAGACTGGGACTCCATAAGCTGTGGGGCAGTACATAGGGAGCAGCAGAACTGGTCCTAGGCAGTTTTGCTAGGGAATTTTATAGGCATTATTTTTCACATATGAAGTGTACAGTCCTTGTTTCTCACAATGGGCTGGTCAAGCCCTATCACGTAGGATTTAAATGAGACAAATAAGGACTAACTACAGATTTATTTTATCCAATGACATTACAAAGACAGATTCTTTTTTAAAATTTTAATTAATTTGCAAGGAGAAAGAGAGATTGAGAGAAGAGACCGACAGAGAGAATGGGTGTGCCAGGGCTTCCAGCCACTGCAGATGGATTCTAGATACATGTGCCACTTCATGCATCTGGCTTTACATGGGTACTGGGGAATTGAACTCGGGTTGCTGGGCTTTTCAGACAAGCGCTTTACCACTGAGTCATCTCTCCAGCTCCTAAAGACAGATTCTTTTTTAAATTCTATTTTATTTTCAAGGAAAGAAAGATAGATGGTGGAGGAGAGAGAAAGAGAGAATATGAATGGGCACGCCAGGGCCTCTAGCCACTGCAAATGAACTTCAGTCATATGCGTCACTTTGTGCATCTAGCTTTACGTGGGTACTGGGGAATAGAACTTGGATTATTAGGTTTTGAAGGCAAGTGCCTTAACTGCTGAGCCATCTCTCTAGCTTTAAAGACAGATTCTTACTGGATGTATTAAAAATGACCTCTATTACCATGGAAAGTGAGGGGGTAGGGTAAAGCTCATCTTATTGGTCAGATTCGTTTTAAAGTCAAAGTCAACCATCACATCTCCTTTCATTCCTTCCTTCCCTCCTTCCTTGCCTCCCTCCCTCTCTTCTTCTTTCCTTTCTGTTTCTTCATCTATTTCTGTGGTATGTGTACACACATGTGTGTGCACATGTGTGTGGGAAGCCAGAGGTTGACACTGAGTATCTTTCTCACTCACTTTCCACGTTATAGCTTTGAAACTGGGCCTTGCACTGAACGTAGGGCTCATGGACTCAAGTAGATTTACCAAGCCAGCAAGCCCCTTCTGTCTAGGGATCCCAACTCCAGTCTTCATGCTTATGTGGCAAGCAATTACTGACTGAGCCACCTCCCCAGCTCCTTTCTTCATGATTTAGTGGAAATAAATTCTCTTAGTTGACAAGTTATCTATTGTCACAGCCCACAACTAGCCTGGCTCATACTTCAGGGCTTCTTTTCTCATCCTGGGCCTTCTACAAATGATGGCATCAACACAGCCTCTCCGTGTTTGTTAGCTTTCCAGGACATCAAGATTCTGGCAGGACCGTGTGCACTCTCAGATCTCTCAGGGAGGTCTCCTCTTTCTTGCGTGTGTTAGCTTCTGGCCTTCCTGGGTTCTAATCTCTAACTTTCCCATGACTAACTTCTTCCTCTGTGCCTGTCTTCACATCGCATGTTCCTGTTTATAAGGACAAAGTACTTTTAGATTAAGGGCCTATTTGATTTCAGTATGACCACATCTCAATTATAACCGTAATCTCAGTTCACTGACACAGCTCCTGTGGGTTGAGACTTCAACACATCACCTGGGGAGACTAAGTCTAACCTGTACTCACCTGGTTATTACAGCTATGTTAATCTTTCTGCACGTTCTTGTTTTATCCTTGTCACTTTCCCCACCATCACATACCCAGGCTCTTTTCATTTGCTGGAATGAGTCTCCTCTGTCATTTGCCTAGTTTTGCTGTGGGTAGCCAATTTGTTAATACGTTCTCAAGCCCTGACTCATCTCCTGCTGTCTTCACGGGCCTGGAAAACGGAGTGTGGTGGTCTTCCATGGTTTTCTCGCCTCTTTCCTCACGCAGGGCTTTGTTTTAGATTATGAACACAGCATATGTGGCAGAAATTTTTCCACTGGAAAGATGGGAGAAAATAAATTGCACAGAGAGTTATCTGTTTCTTATTTTTCTACCTTATTTTTTTTTTCCTTGCTCACTATAATTTCTGGCTCTTTGGTGAGAAATGGAGCTCAAAATAAGAGTTGTCCCTTAAGGAAGTGATACGGCATTATCGAGCTCAAGCCAGGGGACGCAGTCAACTTTTAAGACATTATCTGAAAGCAATCCTAGCTTTGGGTTCGATCTGCCTTCTGACCTCTTGAGTTGTGTTTTAAGAGGAGGTAGATTGCTCAGTTCTGATTAGCAGGCTGAGAAAATTATGTGGCTCTAAGGGATTTTTTTAATTGAGGGCTTTTAAAAAAATATTTTAAAATTTTTATTTGTTTATTTATTAGAGACAGAGGGAGGGAAGGAGAAAGAGAGAGAGAGAGAGAGAGAGAGAGAATGGGCACACCAGGGTCTCTAGCCACTGCAAACAAACTCCAGACTCATGTGCCACCATGTGCATCTGATTTACACTGGGCCTGAAGAATCAAACCTGGGTCCTTAGGCTTCATAGACATGTGCCTTAACCCACTAAGCCATCTCTCCAGCCCAGTTGAGGGCATTTTTGTTCATATTTGAATGCTATATGGAAATACAACACATACAAACATATACAAACACATGGAGGCCTGCTTAGCAACTGAGGTAGGCCTCAAACCATCCCAGAGTGATAATCAACCTTTGCAGTCTCCAGTGCTCCCAACCTGCTCAGTGTTCTGTGTTAGCACGCAAAGCCTCCCCACGCTTAACTGCCTTTCCTGCCATTCACTGTTGCTCTGATAGGGTACATGGAGAGGACACATGCATTGACTCCAATGATCTGTTCGGTCCAGACACTGGCCGGTTGCTAATGGAGCTTGTGTTCATAGGATAACAAAATGATAATTTATTATTATTATTATCATTATTATTATTATTATATGGTACTTACAAAAATATCTTATTGTCCGTCTTAATGTACAGCAGCCTTAGTTCATTCCAGGATTTAGTGGGTTCAATTCATGTAGGATGTGATGAGATGTATCTGTGTAGATTTTTGATAATGGTCAGAGTCACTTCACACCACTGGCTGTTGTTGATGTTGTCAGATGAGAAACAAATCTGCACTTTTGCAGGAGAGATTTTACTGAAAGGATTATTTTGAGGAGGGTAGACTCCTACAACAGAGAGAACACCCTCTCTTAGGAATTGCAGGTGCCTCCAGAGTTAGGCAACGAGGGCTTTCTTTATATAGAGGAGTAAGCAAGGCTGGGGAACCATGGTGGGCAGTAGGGGGATGGCACGTCCAAGTACATTCTATCTGGAGGCCACCGAGTCCCAACCCTGTGTGTTGCTCAGGCTAAAAGTTTCAGGGTCCTGGGATTGGGAGGAGGTTAGCCAAAGTCTGTTTAAGCTTCAGTTGATGTGTGAGAACAAGCACGGCAGTTAGCTACCTTCTCCTTCTTCTCCTTCTTCTCCTTTTCTTCCTCCTCCTCCCCCTTTCTTCCTCCTCCTCCTCTTCTTGTCCTCCTCCTCTTCCCCTCCTCCTCCTTCTCTTCTTCTTTTCCTCCTCCTCTTCTTCTTTCTCCTCCTCCTCCTCCTCCTCCTCCTCCTCCTCCTCCTCCTTCTTCTTCTTCTTCTTCTTCTTCTTCTCCTCTCTCTCTCTCTCTCTCTCTCTCTCTCTCTCTCTCTCTCTCTCTCTCTATATATATATATATATATATATATATATATATATATATATATATATATATATATAATATTTTTTGAGACTGGGTCTCTTGTATAATCCACCTAGCTTGACTTAATTTATAAATGCCTAGGAGATTAACAAAGCACCAATTTGGAGTGTCTGTAAGGGCATTTCCAGAGACAACCAGGTCATGTAGGTGTTGATCTAATTCGCTGATTAACCCCCTGATGGATGCAAACTATGATGGCACCACTGGGACTGTGGTGGGGAGGCAGGAGGTGGGGCCTCGTTTGAGGAAGCAGGTCACTGGGGCTGTGCCCTTGGGAATATATTTTGCTTTAGCCCCTTCTTGTAGCCGCCTTTCTCTGTTTCCTATCTGCAATGATGTAAGATGACGCACCCTACCTTTCTCACCATCCTCCTGCCTCAGCCTCAGAAGCACCAAGATAGGCATGTGCCATCATGCTAAGATCAGCTACTTTCTTTTACTTTTTTCTTTTCTTTTCTTTCTTCCCCCTTTTTTTGGTTTTTCGAGGTAGGGTCTCACTCTGGTCCAGGCTGACCTGGAATTTACTATGTAGTCTCAGGGTGGCCTCAAACTCTTGGTGATCCTCCTACCTCTGCTTCCCAAGAGCTGGGATTAAAGGCGTGCGCCACCACGCCTGGCTCAGCTTTTTTTTTTTTTAATGAGACAAAGAATTGAGCTTGGTAGGTTTGTATCTAGTCTTGTTACAGATAAACAAGCAAAGCACCCCTGAGTTTAACTATGTCTCATGTGGAAAAGTAAGTTCTTTGTCAGTAGCTCTCTTCCAGAGCATTGAGATGTGAGAGTATTGTTAACCATCTGTGTTTCAGGGTCACCAGGGTCAGGAAACATTTAATGCAGTCTATGGTTATGCAGATACATGAACAGGTAGCTTTATATGTATCAGGGTGCCAAGTCATGCTCTGAGTAACTCACAAGAAGATTGGGCTCCCATCATCTGGTGCAGAATGATGCAGAGGTATGGAGAGTGGCTATTTCCCAAGAAGGAAGCACAGGGAGGGGTCAGTCAGGAAAGGGTCTTGTTTAGGGATAAGATTAGTTCGGAAAGAAAAACCTAAAGCACTGGACCAGAAGCTTTTGTTCTTTGCAAACTAAAAGTAAAATTGTGTGTAATAATTTGATTTTTTTATTAGTTATAGACATACTCAGTATATAAACAGCACATGTTGGTACCATCCTTTTCCTCATCATGGGGGAATGCACGTGATCCCCATGGGGATTGTGGGTCATGCATTGTGGGGGTAGCCATGTGCTTAATGTCCCAACTTGTGGCTCTAACAATCTTTCTAGCCCCTGTTCTGTGAAATTCCCAGAGCCATGTTGGGTTTGTTTTAAGTCTACTTTAGTGTTAGGCTCTAAGGAGCCTCTGGATCTCTGATTTGGTAGGTGTTCACTGTCTATCTCCTTCACCCTTGTGCTAATATCAGGTTTACTGAGAAAGCAGCACTCTTGCTCATTTCCACAATTCCTCTATGGTTTCAGCTGGGGCCCTGGTGAAGTGTGATGCATCATTTCTCTCCTCAGGTCCTGCTTCCATCTGGAAAAGAGAAGCAGATTCTCAAATGGAGAGTGATGTCAGCACAGGTTAAATGGGATAACCATTATTAGTTTAGAGATAATTTAATGGGTGTAAGCCCTCTTGAAGCCCAAGATTAGTGGGAGCTTGATATTGAAAAGCAAATTCATTATCTGGATGTGATTCTGACTTGTTTTCCAGTTCCAGATATGGGTTCCTTTCCATTGAGTGATCTATTAGCTAATCCAAGAGCATATGGTTACCCACCATGGCTGTGTGCCACTGTTGCCCTTGTGTGAGCATCATGTCAGGTTGTTTGTTTCTGAGTAGCTTAGACCTCAACTTGCTCAGACAGATGTTGGCCACTTTCCCCTAGTAGCTCATGTAGCACCTGCTGGCACTAAATGGGCTATCTGTCTGGGGACTGGCTCTCTTCCAGATGCCATCCAGGTCTCTCCATGTTCCATACTGACAGCATATGGTGTTTTCAGCAGTAGGGTCTTACCATTAACCCCTTGTAGGTAATCAAGTGCTCTGACAGAAGTCTGTCTTATTTTGAGAAACTGTGTAGGTGTCTCTGATCAACAGCTCATTGTGCATGTTAACTGCATCTTGGTACTGGGAGTTACAGGCCAGCACCAAGGGATAAGAAAGAAAATGGAAAAGTAAAGAGAGAAAAACAAAAAAGAAAAAGAAACAGGAGAAATTTAAGGTTAGGCTTCATCTTACCCTCTCCAGGGCCTTTTGATTCAGGTGTTCCCTCTAAGGTCCTGAGGGTTCAACCTTTTAGTCTGTCTTCCAGGATATAGGATTTTATGGTATCAGTTCCATTTGGGTTCAGTCTTCATGTTGTTTTCCATAGTGGTTGTACCAGCTTACATTCCCACCAACAGTGAATGAGAGTTCCTATTTCTTCATATCCTCACCAACATTTGTTTTAATTTGATTTTTTAATGTTTGCTATCCTTACTGGGGTAAGGTGGACTCTCATAGTTGTATTAATTTGCATTTCCCTGATGGTTAAGGATGTTGAACATTTTCTTAAGTGTGTGTTTGACATTTGTATTTCTTCCTCTGAGAACTCCCTATTCAGTTCTCTGCCCCACTTTGCGAGAGGGTTGTTTGTTTTTTTTATTGTTTAGGTTTTTGAGTTCTTTGTAGATTCTAGAAATTAGGCCTCTGTCAGTTGTATAGCCAGCAAAAATTTTCTCCCATTCTGTGGGTAATCTATTGGCTCTGCCTATGGTATGTTTGTCTGTGAAAACAAAACAAAACAAAAGCAAAACAAAGCAAGCAAGCAAACAAACAAACAAAAACCTTTTCAGTTTCCTGAAATCCCAATGGTTGAGTGATTATTTAAGTGCCTGAACTACTGGGGTTTAGTTAAGGAAGTCTTTTCCCACTCCTATATCATGGAAAGTTCCTCATATTTTTTCTTCCAGTAGTGTAAGAGTTTCATGTCATATTGAAGTCTTTGATCATTTGGACTTGATATTTGTGTATGGCAAGATGAATGAGCCTAGTTACATTTTTCTGCTTATGGTTATCCAGTTTGCCCTGTAACATTTGTTGAAGATGCTGTCTTTTCTCCACTCTACATTATTAGGGACTTTGTTGAAAACCAAGTAGCTATAGTTACTTGACCTAAAGTCCAGATCCTCAATTCTTTTCCATTAGTCTACATTCCTGTTTTTGTGCCAGTACCATGCTGTTTTTGTTCCTATGGCTTTGTAATATAGCTTTAGATCAGGTATGGTGATGCTACCTCTAGAGGTGTTTCTTTTGCTGAGAGTATGTTTGTATATCTGAGGCCTACTACCATTCCATATGAATTTTGAGATCTTTTTTTCTATCGTTGTGAAGAATAATGGTGGGATTTTTATTGGTCTTGCATTAAATCTATACATTGATTTTGTTAGTATTGCAATAAAGTAGTTTTTTGTGGACAATTATCAGTGGGGCTTCCATGGGGTGTGGGGAGGGGCTCCAGGGCTGAGAATAGATATCATGAGAGACAATTCATTTTTAATAATATATATCAGTTATTTTCTCATTGCTGTGGATAAATAAAAACCTGACCAGAGGTAACTGAGGGAAGGAATGAGTCTATTTTGGCTTATAGTTCCAGAGGGAAGATTCCACTGTGATAGAGGGCTTGGCAGGAAAGGAAGACAGGTTGAATGGCCACTCCGACAGTCAGGAAAGAGAGGGACTGTAAGACCACAAGGCCTGCTCCCAAGGGATACCCTTCCCCCAGCAAGGCTCAACCTACGAGAGGTACTGCAACATTCCAAAACAGCACCGCCGGCTAGGGATTAAGTATTCAAACACACGAGGGGCATTTCATGAACCAGCATGAATAGCATTTTGGTCTGGCTTTGCTATTCTTCATTTTAGGTCTGTAGCCGCTTGAGGGCTTATGAATAAACACTTTTGCTGTACTGTAGTCATCCTGATTCCTTGTGTATTAGTTGTTAAAACTTGCCCGGCTCCACTGCGTCATCCTAATCAAAGTGCAGGGAGCCTGTCTTCTTTGGGTTCACATTGTCTCTAACCAGCGGCAGGAATCTCTATTGTGCCTCCGACCTCATAAATTTGAAGTGATACATACAAAATATAAACATGACCTGACGTGGCCCTTTAAAATTGACTCAAGTTACAAAAACTATGCTTATGCAATTTAATATCCTATCAAGAGGATGCTAAAGAACATGGCATATATGCCTACTAATAAGCTTTGTGTGTACTTGAAAATGGACGTAAAGCTTTAAATCTAACTTTTGTAGCTACATGTATAAAGTGATGTTTTTTTTTTTCCAGTGTAAGATATTGTCAAAATTAGATGGAACTTTTATTTTAGAGTCTCCGTGCAGCTATTGAAAATGTATTTTCCTCTTTCCGATTTATTTATTTATTTGTTTTATTATCCTGTGTGTTGAATCTTTCATACCCCTTGGCTACAGCATAGATGAATTGATGACTAAATAAATTAAGGATAAGCACACTGTTCTGATCTTCCAAAACCTGTATTTATTGCTGTGACTTATCTGACAATTTACATAAAATGCTAGTTAGTGCAACTGAAATGATTAATTCTTCAGAGAATGAGATGTTCAACTGTTTCCACAGCTCCAGGCAATTTTTTTTTCACATTGATATGCAGGAGTTACACAGACTACAACTTTGTTTTTGAATTAAAATGCATCATTGATGCTAATTTTAAGGAAGTTTCTATATTACGCTCTCACTTAACCAAACATCGCATTTCCTCATTAAAATATCAGCATCTGTAATGAAGTACTTTGCTGTATAATTTAAAAATGTCCCACTATGTTGGATGCACATTTGAACATTTAAATGTAATTCTGCTAATGTACTGATTAATTTATGTTATTCTCTTCCACTCACGTGGCAGATTTTAATTGCAATTAGTTAGCTGCTGTTGGGTCTCAGCATGCAGTGGGCTGGGGGGGATGTCCTGATCAGTGTAGAACAATTACCAGGACTTCTGAACAGGGCTCACGTTAGCTGGGGCAAGAGGACCCATCAAAGTTGTGAATCTTAATTTTCCTGGTAATAGCTATGCTTGGGGGGCCGGTATTTGAGCTGAGGAAAAAGCCCAATAAATGGGAATTGTCTGAGCACCATAATACAATTCAGCTGTCACAACAACTTTGGGGGCTGATCTTTTGTACTCTCTCCATGTCAGTCCTAGCTGCTTGAGGGTCGTGGTACTGGGGACCCTGCACTCCCCAGAGTCCTGGGCTTTTGATGTGCATGATGTACAGCTGTAACCAAGGCGTGGGGCATAACATCTGCCTTTCACTCGGTGTTGTTGAGCTACAAATTCATGTAATTAATTTTAAAAGCCATTACTTTGATCTTCACAAGTATGCCCAGGATTCAGATGGAAAGCCTCGTGGGGCATTTCCTCGGGAGGATGATGACAGGGCCCAGATGCAGTTTCATCAGGGTCTGCTCACTTGTCCATAAATGAGGCCCCCACCCCGTGAACTCCATCCTTTATTTTAGCTGCTGCTATAACCAGCTGCATTGCTGCATTATGCAGACAAACTGCCTGCTTCCCTGCAAACAAACTGCCTTGGTTCAATAAGCTATTTGTAATGTTATGCTAAGCCTTTCAATATACTCCTATAATTTGCTTTAAAGTGCTTTCAGTTCATTCGCTGGATCTATACCCCCAACTACAGGGCCCAGCGTTTGGAAATGAAATTCATGCAGTGGTCATTATGATTGAAGAGGCAGTGACCC
Organism: Jaculus jaculus; assembly: GCF_020740685.1. NCBI lineage: Eukaryota > Metazoa > Chordata > Mammalia > Rodentia > Dipodidae > Jaculus > Jaculus jaculus. The sequence goes on along the minus strand of NC_059104.1, from coordinate 11,401,709 downwards.
CTTGGACTTGAGTTCTAGTCTTGGTTTCTTCACTTCACGGACCCTATGCTCTCGGTTCTTGGATGGAGATAGTCATAAATCATGACTAGCTGAGGGTTGTGTACAAGTTACTTTGCCTTGTTTCTGTGACCAAATGCCTGATAGGAAACACCTGAAGGGTTTTCTTTGGCTTAGAGCTGAGAAGGCCCTTGTGGTGGAGATGGCATGGTGGCAGGTGCCCGGGCCAGTTGGTCACACCGCCATGGCAGTCAGGAAGCAGAGAGTAGAAAGAAGTGGAGCCTGGCTAGAAAACCCTCAAAGCCCACTCAGTGAAATGCTGCTGCTGGCGCTGGTTCACCTGTTAAGTGGTTCATAGCCTTCCACAACAGTGTCACTGGTTGGCACACAAGTTTACAGAGATCATTTCGTCTGTTGTTCACATACCAAGAAGCTCAAAGTCAACTTCAACTCGAGTTTTGGAAAATAAAGGAGCTGTAGAGATAGCTGAGGGAGTAAGCATGAAGACTCGAGTTCTATCATCAAAACCCACATTAAAAACAAAAGGCCAGCTGTGGCCACAGTGCTGCGTGCTTACAGTTCCAGTGTGCTGGGTATGCAGAGACAAGATGCACATGCACAGCTGCACACGTGTGCCCCCCATGCACCCATGAAAGTGCACATTCAAATCCACACGCAGATACTTTGAAAAAAGTGCCACACATACATGCAACCATGCATGCATATGGACAAAAATAGGAATGTGTATAGCGACCATCACACCATCACACCAACTCTTCCATTTGGGACCCACTGTTTACTGATAGGTGGGGTTCATCAGAGAAACTGAGTCATGGCGAGGGGAAAATTGTTCTGATTTTGTATGTGATTTGTTATGGTCTATGATAGTTTGCTCCTCTGCCCTCACTTGCTTGCTCAGATTCTTAAAGGTCTTCATTCGTGTGTGCATGTGCGTGCACATGTGTGTGTGTGTGTGTGTCCATAATCTCAAATCTTGGTTTGCTTCATTTCATTCTAGCCAATTCTTTCCTAGTATTGGATAATCTTGCAGGCCAAAAGTCCAATGTGGTTTGGACCCCAGGGCTCTGCTCCTTTAGGAGGCATTAGGGAACAATTTTGGTTTCTTTCCTTCTCTCAGCTGACAGCTACTTTCCTTGGCTAGGAGATGCGTCCTCCTTATTCAAAGCCACAGGTTCACACTTGTGTTTCATCCCTCCTTCAGCCATCTCTCTGAATCTCTTCTTTTTCCCTTCCTTTGTAAGGAAATCGGAGATCATCCTAGCCCTTTCTGGACAGTGCAGAGTAAGCCTGGCTCATCGTAAGGTTCTTAATGTAAGTATAACTGCAAAGCCCCTTTTGCCACATGACCTAACGCATCTCAGGTTTTTAGGAATTAGGGTGTGGGGTCTTCGAGGGCAGTCAGAGAGCCTGGAGCCCAAGCTTTGGGCCAGAGGCTGCCCTGTGTTCTGCACGTGCTTCCCCTCAGCTTTCACGGCAGGTTGCAGGTGAGGCGGCCTCTACCATATCCTTACGCACCGATGAGGAAGTGGAGGCTGAGAAAATGACTGCTAAGAGGCCAAGAACCTGCCTTTCTCAGCAGAAAGAATGTGCGTGGTGTTACAGTTACGTTTCTGTGGCCAGGACAGAAACCTGAGCAGAAACAGCTTAGGGGAGGAAAGGGTTTATTTCAGGCTTCCAGAATCCAGGGGAAGCTTCATCATGGCAGAGGAGGGAACACAGGCACACACGCACACACACACACACACACACACACACATACACACACAGAGATATATAGAGAGAGATTGAGCACAGCTAGCTCCAGAAAGCACACACCGCACACCTCAGGGCTAGACTCCGGATCCACTGTCGTGACACACCTTCTCCTGCAAGACTCCACCTTCTGCCTTCTGGAGACACAGTAGGAAGCGTAATGAAAAGCTCCTCTGGCGGTGGGGCCATTCACTCTCAGACCATCATAGGTGGGCTTCGGAGCAGGACAGAGAACAGTACCACATCATCTTCTGCTTGATGCTTGGCCCTCCCACATATTTCAGTTTCTTTGCGCATCCACCACAACCTTTTATGTGGCACGGGACATGTCATTTTCTTGAATAGCACGGTGCTGAATGAACAAAACTGAGATCTCCTTAATGACAAAACAAAACAAAACAACTCGTGAAACACTCCCCCCAAGCGCGATCTGGATGTTACGTGAAGAGAACACAAGACTCAGAGCGAGACCAGTTTGGGTTCAAACCCTGACTCCTGTCACTGCGGAGGCTTGTTTGGCCAGATGGATCCATTTTCATCTGCTATGACATTTATCAAGAACTCTTTGTTTTCTGCTCCTTCATTAAACACACATTCAGCAGCAGGCTGAGACCTGGCAGACACAACAGCGAGAGCATGGGTTTTGTCTTTCCGTAGGAGGTGAGCCCTCTGGGTCTTGCCTCATCTGCACCCCCCGCATTTTATGACTGGCACCGGGAGCCAGAACAGGCTGCATCCCAGTTAACTTCATTCTCGTTCACCACGCTCCCCGCTGCTTCCCAGGCACGTTCCCTTTATTCTCACTTGCAAGACCATTTACTCTCCCCCACAGCCCCAAGCAGCCGGACCTTTTTTTTTACATCCTGTCGAGTCTACCTACTAAATATCTCTTTTCCTTTTTATCCCCATTGTCTTCAGCGGTGGTGATTTTTTTTTTTTTTTAACCAGGCACAAATCCTCCTAGTGGAGTTTCCAGCGTCTGGTCTCATCCCCTGTAACCCTTGCATCAGCCTACCCAGAGAATGTGGAAGAGGTTCTTTGGGGAATGGGGAGGGCCAACTCTTGCCAAGATTTAGCCTCCGCTTGAGGGCACCATCAATTATGTCGGCTAGCTCTACGGGCTTTCATTGCTCCGTCTTCCCATTGCCGCTTTGGGATAGTGACCCTGTGTTTAATTTTTCCTCTGACAGCTGAGACTGAAACCGGCATGCAAACACTTAAAAAACCATTTTCTCTCTATGGGAAAAGCAGGAGGGCAGTGCAGGAAATAGTCTGAACTTGCTCCTTAGAGATGCCTGGTGCTATAGTTTGAATCTGAAACGTCCCCTCACGAGCTCACCTTTGGAACGGTTGTTCCCCATCTGGGGGTGCTGTGCTGGGAGGCTTTGGAACCCTTAGGAGCTGGGCTAGCTGATGGAAGGGGCTCCCCCACCCCCCAGGGGAGGGGGGCTTGTGAAGGTGAGACATAGCCCTGAGTTCTTGCCCTCCGTTTCCTGGGAGGCTGGGATGTGAACGGCCCCCCATGCACTTCCAGTGCCGTGGCCTGAGCTGCTCCCCTACCTGCCCTGATGGGCTGAACAGTGAGAGGCATTAAGTCTTTCCTTCCTTAAGTTGTTTCCATCAGATACTTTGCCAGTGAAATAGAGGCTAGCATACTCAGGAAGGCCCTTGTTGCTTCACTCTGCAGCATGGTATCAAAGGACTCCATGTTCTTTTCTTTTATTTATTTATTTGAAAGCCACAGACAGAGAGACAGAAAGAGGCAGAGAGAGAGAGAATGGGTGTGCCAGGGCCTCCGGCCACTGCAAACGAACTCCCAAGGGCTCCATCAGCTGGGGATTCAGCCTGAAGCTTAGTCACAAGCATGCACGAAGCAGTGGGAGACACGTTACATTCAAACCACCACAAGAGTAACCAAAGAAGACACCTCACATTGATTTCTGGCCTACACACACGCACATGCGCCCATGCACATATAAACACGCATGTACATGTACACGTGCCAAAGAAAAGCCTCTTAGAAAGATATGAAAGTCGCCTGGCGTGGTGATGCACGCCTTTAATCCCAGCACTCGGGAGGCAGAGGTTGGAGGACTGCTGTGAGTGTTCAAGGCCACCCTGCGACTACAGAGTTAATTCCAGGTCAGCCTGGACCAGAGTGAGACCCTCCCTTTAAAAACAAAAAAAAAAAAAAAAAAAAAAAAAAAAAGAAAGAAAGATATGAAAGTCACGGTCTAAAAGCTCTGACTTGGACTGGGGAGTTGGCTTAGTCGTTAAGGTTTTTTTTTTTTGTTGTTGTTGTTTTTTTAATTTATTTATTTGAGAGCGACAGACACAGAGAGAAAGACAGATAGAGGGAGAGAGAGAGAATGGGCGCGCCAGGGCTTCCAGCCTCTGCAAACGAACTCCAGACGCGTGCGCCCCCTTGTGCATCTGGCTAACGTGGGACCTGGGGAACCGAGCCTCGAACCGGGGTCCTTAGGCTTCACAGGCAAGCGCTTAACCGCTAAGCCATCTCTCCAGCCCCCATGTTCTTTTCTTTCAGGTAGCGACACCAAGCATCTTTAGTGATATCCTTTCTCCTTGGTTGTATGACAAACCTCCATCTAGAATCTCAGGCTTCCTAGGAAAGCTGGTGTCAGGGCTCCACTCAACTGGGGAAGCCTTTCCCCTGGCCGGGGAGGGTGTGTGGCTCAGCGCTGCGGTGTCAGTATCCACAGCAAACCATAGCGGAACTGCGTGGTAAGAGTAGCATGGGTAATAACAGGAGAGTTGCTTCTTTACATGGTTGTAAGATGCAGGTCCAATTGAATCGGCTACTGTTTATGATCCCTCAGAACCTCCATTGTCTCCTGACTAACGTCAGAGCCCGTGTGTGTGTGTGTGTGTGTGTGTGTGTGTGTGTATTTGTTATTTATTTGAGAGGGAGAGAAAGAGGAACAGAGAGAGAGAGAGAGAGAGAGAGAGAGAGAGAGAGAGAGAGAGACAATGGGCGCACCAGAGTCTCCAGCTGTGGGTCCTGGAGAGTCGAGGTGGAGCCTTGCTGGAGGAAGTGTGGAGGTGGGGGTGGGCCTTGGGGTTTGTGAGTCCAGCCCCCCCCCAGGTGTTCATGGCTCCTTCTTCCTACTTCCTCCCTGTTGGCATGGTGATGGGACACCTGGCTGTGGGTCCTTGCCACGCTTCCCCTGCCATGATGAAGCTTCTGCTCAAAAGTGTAAGTTGGCAGTGAACACTCTCCTCCCATAAGCTACTTCTCGTTGAGCGTTTTGTCCCAGCAAGGAGAAGGCAAACTGCTAAAATTCTCCACCTTATTCTCCGAGGCAGGGTCCTTTCTACTGAACCCAGAGTGCACGCCTTCTAGACTGGCTTCGCTATCAAACCACAGGGATCCCCCTGTCTCTGACTCCCCAGCACTGAGATTCCAGGCCTATGCCACCATGCCTGGCTTTTACGCGGGTGTTGAGTGTCCAGTTTCACGTTCTTATGCTTGTGTGACAAGTATTTTACCAACGGATCTATCTTCTCAGGCCCTCTAAGAAGCTTTGAAAGACAGTCTTTTCCAGCCACATTGAAATACCTGGTGCTCCTGCTCCGTGTCTTAACCTTGCCATTCCCCCGGCCTGGAGCCCCTCCTGCCTGGCCAGCTCCCACTTAGTCCTCACGGCATGTCACGGGCATCTTCTCCTTCCTCTGTGAATCTCTTCCCAGCCTTCTTCCCCTCACCCTTTGGATGGAATAAGCAGTCCCTCCTTCCTGCTTCTGATCTAAGCAGATCTCTGTAGGGGAGAAGAAAATGCCTTTCCTTTGCTTTTTCTGATTCAGTGACTAGGGAGCTGTGAATTATTCTGACAAAAGACAGGTTAGCAGGAGAAAAGCGATCCATTTCTTTATTGGTGTGTTAATGTTCCTATGTGCACAAGGGCTTAACAGGAAGGAAGTAAAAAAAAAAAAAATCCAAAGAGCAGTTGGATTGGGAGTTTATGTCTCATTTTAACAAAGGCTCATAAATTTCGGAGAAGTAAGTGGACAAAGGAAGCAAGGCTAAAAGCTGCTGGGGGCGGTAAATTATGGAAGATAAATATGTGGGTTCAGTAACGGGAAGATAAGTGTGATTTTCATAAGGTTTGTTTCTGCACACTCATCTGGTACTGGCTTTCATCTCCACGGCTGTAAAACTCCTGCAGAGAAGGAGATTTGGAGCAGTCCTCTTTTCTAGGAAGTTTCTGCTCTTGTCAGATAAGGAAATCTTTGGGAAGCCTTCTTGCTGTGTCCGCTGACTCTCCGTTGGCTGTCAGCTCAAAGCACTAAATGGCAAGGCGGCATATTTTGGGGTGGCATATATTTTGATTCCCGTCAGTGCTTTAATAGAGGTGATGTCACATACTCTTATAGTCCATCTCTCTGGTCCGTGAGCTTGCCTGGGACAAAGATTGCCTGCCATTTATCTTTGCATCCAGATCCCGAGGCTGGGGTCCCTGCCCCACAGGTTATGGTGTCCTTGATCCAGGACATTGCCTGGGCATGGGCTACTTCAGCAAGTGCCTAATTGCTGAGCTGCCTCCCTAGCTCCAGTCACAGGGTGTTCAAAAGCTGCTTAGTGCTTCTAACCTTCAGGCAGGGTTCAGAACAATTTCTGCGGACCAGTGTTTCAGATTACAGTCTTTCCCTGGCATTCTTCCAAGCTCTTTTCAGGGAACTTTATCTCAGGGGCACGCGTGGTAGAAGAGAGGGTGTCCATACTAATACTTGGCATGAATTTTGTTGACTGGGAGACTATGTGTGAGGAAGAAACTGAGCACTTCTAGGTCAGGACCTAAGATGAGTTAAGTGTCATATTGGGATTAGCCTCACAATAAGAATGGAGGTTTTTTAATGTATGTGTGTACGCATGTGTGTTCATATGTGTGTGGATGCACATGTTCGTGTGTATGTATGTGTGCATGTGTATGTGGAGGCCAGAAGTCAATATCAGGTGTTTTTCTCAATCATTATTGACCTTACATTTTTAGACATGGTCTTGCATTGATCCGGAAATTTATCGATTCAGCAAGATTAGCTAGCCAGCAAGCCCAGGGCTCCTCCTGTCACTGCGTCTGCAGTGCCGTGATTACAAGCGCACACCCCACACCCAGCTTTTATGTGGGGACTGGCGGGCCAAACTCCCATCCTCATGTCTGGACAGCAAACACTTTACCCACTGAGCCATCTTCTTCCCCGGGGACTTTACGACCAAGGTCAGATGTCTGAACTAGCACTATAGACCTGACGTGCCCTGGGGAATCTTTCCACTGAGAAACAACTAGATTCTACATATATTGTAATTTAAACATTTTTATTTATATATTTGAGAGAGAGAGAGAAAGAGGCAGACAGAGAGGGAGAAAGAGGCAGAGAGAGAGAGAGAGAGAGAGAGAGAGAGAGAGAGAGGGAGAGAGGAGAGAGTATAATATGTGCATACCATGGCCTCTTGCCACTGCAAATGAACTCCAGATACACGCATCACTTTGGGCATCTGGCTTTACGTGGTTACTGGGGAATCCAACCTGGGCCATCAGGCTTTGCAGGCAAGTAAGTGCCTTTGATTACTGAGCCCTCTTTTCAGTCCTAACTGGTACTTTTTGATGAATTACTTAGCTTGAAGGAGGGAAAAGGTATTTTCCCTCTCTGAGGCCTCCGCCAAGAAGCCCCATGCAAGCTGACCTCGAGCAGTGAACTAGCAGGAGGCAGACATTGCCCTGGGAGCACATGGCAGCAGTGGTATCCTGGTATGTGAGTGGGTGCTTGGCAGCAAGAGGGCAATGTGGCCTGAGCCCTTGACTCACCGAGGCAGTGTTTATTGCGTTAACCACACAGGTTTAGGCCAGCACAGAGGCAAAATGAGAATTTCTAAGAAAGGCGGACACACTGTGCGTGGTCCAGGAAGGCAGGCGGTAGTGGCAGGATGTGGGCTGTGCCCCCAGTGTGCCACCCCGGTGCAGCGGATGAGGAAGGGCAGCTTGTCAACACACGGCCAGGCAGTGGGACGGGGAGCCTGGTGGAGTGGGATTGGCTGTCTTCAGCTCTGAGCCATGGCCCGTTTCCATGGAGCTTTGCTGGAGGCCAAGTCGTTTTCTAGGAGGTGGCCTGTAGGTTATGTGTCTGGAATAAGGTCACTTTTACCACCCAGTGAGGATGGAATCACAGCAGGCAGGAAGCATGGGAGCCACCAAGAAATGTCAGACAAGAACAAACAAAATAGAACTCCAGAGAATAAAAACTATAGTTGTGGGAACTACAACAACTTTCAGTGGGATAAACACACAGTGAGCTAGGCATCCCTAAGGACAGAAGTACTATAAGATAGATCTGAGGGAGTTACTCAGTGGGCACGTAGAGAAGGAAAATATGTTAGAAAATTTAAGAGATGCATAGGGTGAGAGGGTGTAACATAAGTGGGGGACGCAGAGGGGTCCAAGAAGGCAACATCTGAAGGAATAATTGCTGAGATTCCTCTACAACATTAGAGAAGCTAAATATATTTATTTCACACCTAGGTTTAATATTGGTAAAACTTCGCAGTATGAAAGTCAGTGAGATGTTAAAGTTGTCAGAGGAAAAAAAAAAAAAACAGATCACCTATGCAGAATGACAATTAGTGAGTACATGTCTCAACAGGGGCACGGAAGACAGAAGAGAGAACAATATCTTCATGAGAGCAAAGGCTTGTCATCTTACATCCTAGACCCGGTGACAGCGTTTTTAAATGTGAAAGAGACATTTTCAGATAAAAGTTGTATAGTATCTGCCACCGCCAAATCTGCTTTGAAAGCCCTCTGAAGGAAGAATTTAAAAAAAAAAAAAAAAAAAAGAAAATGATTGCAGAAGGAAGGTCTAAGAGGCAAAAAGGAAATGCATACCAAAAAGAAAAGGGCAAATATATAACATTTAAACAAAGAGTTTCTAGATAAGAGAATTATGTTTGAATTTTGTCTTTAAAAGAGACCCAGGATGGAAAACTCAACTTCTCGATTGCCAATTGTAGGAGAAAGATAATGGTTTTGTGCAAGGACCCGAAGTCTTTGTATTTTGGGAAAAGATGTTAAAAAATAACTTTGCTAAGTTGAATGTGCATAACATGATTTCAAGGGCACTAAAAAAGATGTTTTAATTTCAGAGCCAGGAAAAGGCAGAACTGGAACAATAGTATGGAAACAGATGATTCTTGGTCAGCCCTGTGAAAGAAGGAAGACAGGCAGGGAAAACCATGAAAGGAAGAGAGGCATTCCCCCTCCAGGAGAGACACTCAACTTTATAAAAGGTAAGATATGCAAAGGTGTTCAAGTATGTTGTGAATCTCAGAAACAGTAAACTGAATTTACAACTTGAAAAAGACTGTCAGGCAGATAGACACTGGGAAAGGAAGCCAGACGTGTAATGCTATGTGATTTCAAAGAAACATAAGGGGCGAAAGATTGAGGGAGGATGAAAAATATATGCCAGTTATATTAGTCACTTTTCTCATTGCTCTGACAATACACCTGACTCAAACAGCTTAAGGAGGGCAGGGTTTATTCTGGCTCACAGTAATTTTTTAAAATTTCATTCGATTTTTTGAAAGTTCATGTGTGTGTGTTTGTGTGTGTGCACGAGCACGTGTGAAGGTGCACATGCGTGTGCATGCGTGCATGTGTGCATAGGTCAGAGGACAACCTTGGGTGTCATCCTCAGGAACACTGCCATATATATATATATATATATTTTTTTTTTTTTAATTATTTATTTATTTATTTGAGAGCGACAGACACAGAGAGAAAGACAGATAGAGGGAGAGAGAGAATGGGCGCGCCAGGGCTTCCAGCCTCTGCAAACGAACTCCAGACGCGTGCGCCCCCTTGTGCATCTGGCTAACATGGGACCTGGGGAACCGAGCCTTGAACCGGGGTCCTTAGGCTTCACAGGCAAGCGCTTAACTGCTAAGCCATCTCTCCAGCCCCCTATATATATTTTTTAATGTGCAAACTTTTGGCTAACAGGGTCTCTCATTAGTCTGGAGTTCACCAATTAGACTACTCTGGTTGACCAGAGCTCCAAGGATTCTATTTCTGCCTTACCAGAAAGGGTACAGTAGATGTATGTCACCACCTCTGTCATTTTTATTTTAGAGAGAATAAGTGAGTGAGCGAGCGAGTGAGCGAGAGAGAGAGAGAGAGAGAGAGAGAGAGAATTGGTGTGTCAGGGCCTCTGCCACTACAATTGAACTCCAGATGCTTGCGCCACCTAGTGGGCATGCACAACCTTGTGCTCACCTCACCTTTGTGTGCCTGGCTTATGTAGGATCTGGAGAGTCAAACAGGGGCCCTTAGGCTTTGCAGGTAAGCGTCCTAACCGCTAGGTCATCTCTCCAGCCCGACACCTGGCATTTTTTGTGGGCAGTGGCGACTGGTTGTTCTTGGGTCCTTCCTCATGCGTGTGCAGAGGGCACTTTACCAACTGAGCCATTTTCTCAGCCCAGAGGGTAAGTTCATAAGGAACAAGTCTCATTGTTTACACTCAGTAAAATATCTTCAAAATATGTAAAACTATTGGCCTAATTTGAAGATCTAATGGAGAATTTGTGAGATTCCAACAGATCTCACTCTCAGTTATCGATAAATCAAGCAGACTGAAAACTGGGAAAAAATATGCATAAAACATTTATTGTGCTTGATGCCTTCTAGACATACCCAACTCTGCTTCAGTGTGCATTCTTCCCAAGTACATATGGGACATTGACAAAAGCTTCCCGTGGCAGAACACAGGCAATTATTAACTCTTTTCAAAGAATTGAGTCTATTCAGGCCACATTCTCTTACCACAATGCATGAAGTTAGAGATCAATAACAAGAAGATTAAACTGAAAAAAAAAATCCCACCTATTTAGAGATGAAACCACACATCTCAGAGATGAAATGATAAGGCAAATGAAGACGATGATCCACAGGTGGGAATAATCCAATCTGGTGTTTATGTCCTGGACCCAGGGGACCGGAAGGGAGGGGACAGGTCTCTGGGAAACTCTGGAGAACATCGATGGCTTCTGAAGCAATTAAGGCAAAAGCAACCAAATCCCTGACCCGAGGAGATTGCATTGCTCTTTATTGATCAGTCAAGTGGTCTAAATTCCCTCGCTCAGGTTGCTTCTTCTCAAACGAAGGATAAAATGTTTCTGTGTTGTGTTGCATAGTGAAGAGGCGCAGCATGTTGTGCAGACCCCGAAGGTACCGAATGGGTGTTGTGACCTGTCTTCAGAGATACCCACTGGCTGGCATATGATTCCTGAATATTACCATGATATGTCACAGTGCCCCTAAGCATGTAGGCGGGGCTCTGCATATCACAGTTTGCTGTCCAGTGCCTACTGGCTGCCACTTCACTGCCAGGCAGTTCGTGTAAACCACAGACTCATCTGGGATGCCAGGACCCTGAGAGAGCTTAGGAAGGGCATATGCTGGGGCTTCTGTTACCCCTTTTCTAAACACTCCTCACTCGTCTTTTGGCTCCTGCTTAGCATAAAGGAGAACAGGGGAAAGGAGCCCACATTGTCCTGCCAAGGACGAGGACTGTGTCTTTACCAAACACTGGGCAAACCTGCAAGTCCTCTAAGCCCCTGCCGTGTTCAGCCCACAGCTTTTAGTCCATTGATCTAGAGAAACTCCAGGCTGCCTCTGCCCTTCCAGGGCAGGGCTCCTCCACGCAAATCCTTTTCTCACCTATTGAAAGGGGAGCGTGTGGTGGACTGAGTATAAAATGTTCTCCCATAGCTCAGGTGTCTGTGGTTAAGCTTCCTGCTTAGCCCCCAGCTGGAGGAGCCTACGGGAGGTAGAGCCTTGCTGGAGGAGGTGTGTAGCTAAGGGTAGACCTCGGGATTGAGTAGTCCAGCCATAGATTCCAGAGCTGGCTCTCTCAGACTAATTCTGCCCTGTCAGCTTCCTCCTCCTCCTCCTTCTTCCTCTCTCTCTCTTCCTCTCTCTCCTATTGATATGTGGCATTGTGAGCCCACTGCCAAGCTTTTCTCTATCATGATGATGTTTCTCTTGAAGCATTGTGTCTGACATTAACTCTTTTCTCCCACTATCTGCTTCTGGTCAGGTGTTTAGTTCCAGCAGCAAGAAGGTACTGCTCCACGGAATAAGTCTACAGATGACAAGCTATCATCTATTCCAAGTCCACTGGATATAATTCCTCCGTGTCACAAATTATACTGGCTAAAAGCATGAAGGGAACAAAGCTCCCCACATCTTACTGCAAGTGACAAAATTAACACCCTGTGGCGTGAGCCAAGGTACAGATTGTTTCAGTCTTGTGTGTGTGTGTGTGGGGGGGGGTTGTGACATGAATGCCTTACCCCTAGAATGAGACCCTCTTAAGGTGTTGCAAGAAAGCCTGGTCTAGTTTTCTTATCTGAAGTTGGAAGTACATTTGCCTTTCCTAGAAACTTAAACTGTGCTATGTGACTTTGCTAGGTTATTAAAACACCTGACACCCACTCCTCAGTGTTGAATAAGTTTACAAACAAACAAACAAAAATATCTGTGACAAAATCTTGCAAATGTTCTTTATATACATTTCTACTATCTTGCAAATGTTCTTTATATACATTTCTACTAAGGTCTTAATAGGTAGAAGAAAGTGTCATTGTTAGCCTTTCTAAAACATAATTTTTACAAATGGATTGATTTGAGGGATATGTCTGAATGAAAAAATAATACACAGTTGGATGTGGTGGTTGCCTGTTTGTAATCCCAGCACAAGGGAGGGAGGCTGAGGCTGGAGAATTGCCATGATTTCAAGGCCAGCCTGGGTTATGTAATGAGTTCAAGGCATAGTGAAACTGTCTGAGAACTAGCTAATTAATAAGAAGAAAGAACAAAACAAAACCAAAATAGCATCAGCATAGCAAAGAGCTCAGGCACATCAGCTGAGAAATGGAGAAGTAAGAATATGGTGTTCTAGAAGGAGGAGGAGGGAAGCAGATGTATCACTTGAGGCAAGAGAGTTATCCAGACGGTGACTCTATTCCCCTACCCCTGACAAAAAATTGATATTATTTCTCCGTTCTGGTTTCCCACTTGCTCCCAGCCAATGCTATAATTAAAAGGCCTTTCTCCGAGGTGCTCAGAGCACTTCAGAGACACATGGTCCTAATTAATCCCCTTCACATCCCTGGATGTCTACAAGCTTGGGGCCCTGCTTCTGCCTGGGAGAGCCATGCAGCTCAGCTTGGTGTCCATAGCAGCTCTTCTGGATTGGTTTATGGGAAGTGACAGCAGCTATTACAGGAAGCCTTGCTTCCTTCCTCAAGCTGCGAGCACTGTATTTCCTCAGAGGCAGGCCTGCAACTTCCCAGAGAGCCAAGAAGGCATCCCCTGGAGCCTGCGACGCGGTCTCCATATACCTTGCTCTGCAGAAGGCCTCCCGTTTCCGTCCTGGTGGAGCCCAGCCTCCAGATAGGGAGAAGTGAGGCAATTCATCTTCCCAAATGGGTCCTCTTCGCCCTTCGATGCTGCTCCGTCCACGCATCTTTTCCAGCTTTGTCTTGTATGAGATGGGACGCACCTTTTCTTTGTGCTGGCTGTTTTGTTGGTTCTTAGAGGTTCCGCCTTCTGCAGAAAGCTGACCCACATGAACCAACACAGCTCGGCCCTTTTAGCCCAGCTAATATGCGGCGCCAGCGGCTGTCAGCAGCTCTGCCCACCTCCAGCTGTAGATGTCCTTTCTGCGCAGGCTCCACTGTGGAACGCCCCCCCACCCCCGCCCGTGGCGCTATCGGTCCATAAGAAGTACGTGGATGGGAGCCGAGTGTCGGGGCCCATTCGTTATGTTCCTCCTGCATTTGCTTCCTTCTCCCCCTAGAGCCTTTTCCTCACCTGCGCAGTTGTCTAAGGTCGATGAGACCTTGGGATATGCTTCCAATGAGGGACACTGCAGTCGGTGCTTCTAAAAGTCCTCAAGAGGGCTGGAGAGATGGCTTAGCCGTTAAGGCGTTTGCCTGCAAAGCACAAAGACCCAGGTTCGATTCCCCAGGACCCACGTTAGCCAGATGCACAAGGGGCACATGCGTCTGGAGTTCGTATGCAGTGGCTGGAAGCCCTGGCATACCCACTCTCTCTTTCTCTGTCAAATAAATAAATAAAAATGAAATATTTAAAAGTCCTCAAGAATACCTTTAATTTTACTATTTCTCACTTGTGATAGTCATGCAGCACGTGGCCACCATGTGCAGGAAATGAGACACTAAACATTAACCTTATGTCACATTTTAAGATGAAGTCAAAGAGGTGAGATATCCTTTTCAGCCTCAAAGAGGTCAAATTCAGATGCTGTCCTTACAGTATCCATTTTCTCTTGACTCTCATCCGTCAATACCTATTCTCTTTCCATCACTCCATATCACTCATCATGCCTATTTGCATTTTCTCTCCCTCTTTTTTTGTGCCAGACATAGTGCTAGGGTCTACATGTGCAAAGATGAACAAGACACAGTTCTAACTATACTCTCATGGGCAAAAATACCTTTAAGGAGAAATGGTTCTGTAAAAGGGGGCTGGAGGGGCTTTTCAGTGGTTACAGGCTCTTGCTTGCAAAGCCTGTCAGTCTGGGTTTGATTCCCTAGCACCCATGTGTGGTGGTTTGATTCAGGTGTCCCCCATAAACTTAGGTGTTCTGAAAGCTAGGTCCCCAGCTGATGGAGATTTGGGAATTAGCGCCTCCTGGAGGCAGTGTATTGTTGGGGGCGGGCTTATGGGTGTTATAGCCAGTGTCTCCATGCCAGTGTTTGGCACACTCTACTATTGCTGTTGTCCACCTGATGTTGGCCAGGGGATGGTGTCCACCCTCTGCTCATGCTGCCATTTCCCCCTGCCATCATGGAGCTTCCCCTTAAGTCTGTAAGCCAAAATAACCCCCCTTTTTTCTCCCCACAAGCTTCTCTTGGTCGGGTGATTTCTGCCAGCAATGTGAGCGTGACTGCAACACCATGTAAAGCCAGATGCACAAAGTGATGTGTGCATCTGGAGTACATTTGCAGTGGCAAGAGACCCTTATATTCAACATTCCCCCTCTTTCTCATCCTCCTTTTATCCTCTCTCTGTGTTTGCAAATAAATAATAATAATTAAAAAAAAACCCAGTTTTGTAAAAGCCTTGAAGCAACAATGTGTGACTGTAACCAGATAGTATACACAAGGTCTAGGCGGCGAGGGCAAGGGCACTCCTAAAAGGGGAGGAGAATGAAGAGCGCAGAAGAGCGCCGTACATGTAGAGCCTATAGAGTGGAGGGATTCAAGCGTGGCTCAGTTTGCCAGGGATGGCTTGAGAAGCAACAGAGACGTGAAAGGCAGAGAGACCACAGGGGACCGTACCTTTAAGAGGAGGTCTTGTGTCATTGTAGGGAGTCTGGGCTTTGGTTCTCAGTTCAGTGGGAAGTCACTGAGATCAACAGAGCTCTCATTGTTACCAGCTCTCCTCTGCGTGTCCTTTGAGCTCTCAAACTGGCAAAGATGGAGGAAGATGCATCTACTTCATGTTGGAGAGAATGCTGGTGTGGAAATTATCACCCAGTGTCAGCAGAATTAAGTTGATTATTTTTACTAACATGTATGTTGATAATAGGTATTAAAAGCATTAAGTATGTTTATCTTGTTGGACTTAGTAGTTCTGCTGCCACTGCAAATATATTTTAAGTAAATGATATAAAAAGTGAATATTCCAGGACAAAGTTATTGTAGGTGATCTTTTTTAAAACTGATAAATAACTAGAAGTAACTTAAAAGGTTGAACTATAGGGTACTAGATAAGAAATTAAGAAACTACATTATTAGCCAGGAGTGGTGGTGCACCCCTTTAATCCCAGCACTTGGAAGGCAGAGGTATGAGGATTGCCATGAGTTTGAGGCCACCCTGAGACTCCATAGTGAATTCCAGTTCAAACTGAGCTAGAGTGAGACCCTACCTCAAGAACAAACAAACAAGCAAATAAAAAAGACACTACATTGCTTACCACTTGACTGTGGATTTGTTATAATAGAAAAAAAAATTTTTTTTTGATGTAGGGTTTTACCCTAGTCTAGGCTGACCTGGCATTCACTATGTGGTCTCTGGCTGGCCTCAAATTCGCAGCAACCCTCCTACTTCAGCCTCCTGAGTACTTGAATTAAAGGTGACAGGTTTTTTTTCTTTTTATTATTGACGACTTCCATAATTATAGATAAGAAACCATGATAATGCCCCCAATTTCCCCTTCACAACTCCATTCTCTATCATATCCCCTCCCCTTCTTAATCAGTCTGTCTTTTATCTTGATGTCATGATCTTTTCCTCCAATTATGATGGTCTTGTGTAGGTAGTGCCAGGCACTGTGAGGTCATGGATAGTCAGGCCATTTTGTGTCTGGAAGAGTGCATTGTAAGGAGCCCTACCCTTCCTTTGGCTCTTACATTCTTTCTGTCACCTCTTCCACAATGGACACTGAGCCTTGGAAGGTGTGATAGAGATGTTTCAGTGTGGAACACTCCTCTGTCACTTCTCAGCCATATGGCACTTTTTGAGTCATTCCAGAGGTCACTGCCATCTGAAAAGAGAAGTTTTTCTAACCAAAAGTGAGAGTAGCATTAGTATATGGGTATGAACATTAAAAGAAGTGCTTACCAGGCAGTTCAGTGAGCATAATATATGCATTTAGCCAGATACCAGTAGGTTATACCACTAGGGCTTGTGACTTCCCCCATCATAGGATTTTCAGTACCAGGCAAGTATTCCCTCCCACGAAGCAGGCCTCCTGTCCAGTTAGATTGTGGTTGTTTTCCCCCATGACAGACATGCCACTGTTGCAAAGGTGAAAGTTTCAAATATAGTGATATAATAGAACAATGGCACAATGATGTTTTGTTGCCCAAGATCTATTCACATGGATTTTGGTAGAAATGCTTTGCTTTCTGTCTGGTGGTGGGAACCTGTATCATAGCATTAAGGTCACCTAACTTAGTTCCAGAGACTGGTTTAGGGGCAATCACCCCCCACTTAGTCATCATGAGTCTTGAAAGTCATTCAGATAAGTGCTGGCACAACGACATTCCTATTTCTCTGCTCAATATAGGCAAGTTTGTGGAAAATTGTTGTATTAACTGCAGAAACCTAGTACAAATAGAAAAGTTGAAATGACCTTTCGCCAGATCTCAGGGAGGGCAACATTTTATTGTGGAGCTAATGAGAACCTGGGAGGGTATGATGGGATTTCAGCTCTCTCTTTAACCTGCTTTTCCCTTCAAAGAACTGTCAACTCAGTGCTTCATTGACAAATTAGAGGAATAAGTAG
This sequence comes from Jaculus jaculus, assembly GCF_020740685.1. NCBI lineage: Eukaryota > Metazoa > Chordata > Mammalia > Rodentia > Dipodidae > Jaculus > Jaculus jaculus. The sequence goes on along the minus strand of NC_059104.1, from coordinate 11,384,609 downwards.
AGAAAATATTATTTTGGGAAGCTCTCCTTCTGCTTAAAAAAATAGCTGTACCATGTAACATCAGGGTGTGAAATAAACTATTGAAGTCACCCCCAAAGATCAGAAATCAATTCAGCATCACACTAAAGAGCCTTTGTTAATTGTTATGGGGGAAAAAAGTCACTTTCCTTTGAAACTTGCTGAGCTTTGGTGACCAAGGTCCAGGAGGGTGGCATAGGAAATAGGCAGCCAAGAGCAGCAGAGTCTGAATTTGCTCATTTGACTTACGTGACTCTGAGCAAAGTCTTGTGAAGTGACTTCAGAGTCACCTTGCTTTACATAAGGGAAAGAACTGACAAGTCCGACATAATAAGAATTGAATACTGTAGAGCAATGTTTTCCCTGAGTATGTATTTCAATCTGCATTTGTCTTGGTAATATTTCAAAAACACATTTGGCCATTTAGGGTTGTTAAGGTTGAGGGTAATGGCGCCTCTCAAGGTCAGCGGTGTTCTCTGCAAAACATAATAGAAGCTTGCAGAAGGCTGAGGGCTGTATGAGAAAATTAAATATTGATTGTGGAGTAGATCTGATGTTGTGCAATGTAGTTATTAGACGCAATTCAGTGCTGTTAATTTGCGGGCTCACATGTCCTTGGGAGGTTACACCCGTTAACAGTACGTTATTGAAGTCGGGGGAGCTTTCATCATTGCTGCCTCATTTTTCTCGGCGGTGGAAGGCCACATACCCAGTCCACATGCCTTCATGGACAACAGCTTCTTACAGCCCCTCAATTTACATACGGTCACTTTCAGCAGTCCGTGACACTTGGCGAAGTCAACCCCTTTTCCCCACGCCCCCCAAACCACATACTCTCTCTTCCTGTAAAGAAATAGGGGATCCTCAACTTGGTCATCCCCATTCCTACTTCTAGTGAATTTACATGGGACTTCAAAGACGGATAAGGAGAGAAAGTCATCCTTTAGCTTTCCACACTCCTCTCTCAACCTGAAACCATGTAAGGTAAGCCCACATCAAGTTGTCCTCTGACCTACACACAGGCACCATGGGAAAAGACAAGTTTCTTGACCCCAGGAAGCTATTCAAAGTACCGGAGTAACAGATGCAAAGAAAACAAAATAGCATTCTCCATAAAAGGCTTAGAACTGGAACGAGCATTTGTATCAGTTAAGGTTCTCTAGAGGACCAGAACTGATGTGCATTTCAAAGGGGGGTTATTGGATTGGGTTACATGCTATGGACTGGGTAGTTCAGCAATGGCTGAGCGCAGGCTAGAGAAGCTAAGGACCCGGTAGCTGCTCAGTTCAGGCCTAGAGGACTCCCGAGGAGCTGCTGAAGCTGGAAGGCTGAAGATGGGCTCGGATGTCCCCAAAGGAATGACAGCGACAGGGCAGATACACACACCAGTGAGGGGGGGAAGGTGGGCAGCAAAGGAAGCACGACTTTTCCTCAGACCTCTTTATATCTGGGCTGCCTGCAGTGGGATGCTCGCTTTGGGCAGGGAGATCTTCTCTCCCAGTTAATCCTTCCTGGAAATGGCCCTTCTAGCCCTGCACAAGAGGTTTGCCTCTTAGGTGGTTCCTGATCCAAACAGGCTGACAAGATCAACCATGACCACCTAGGAGCCACCTAGTCAAGTCCTTGCATTTTGTAGATGAGGAAGTTCGTGTTCAATGTGGCTGTCACATGTTGGAGCCTCAGAGACAGTTAGTGGGTGGCAGAGCTGGGAAAGGAAACGGGGGTCCTGATTCTGAAACTAGTTCTATTTTCTTTATTCCTTCTCTCTTTCCACTTATATGCATGCATGTGGGTTCATGTGTGTGAGTGTGGGCACGCAGACCATGGTGCATGTGTGTAGTTCAGAGGACGGCTTTGGGTTCCATTTTGTTTGAGGCAGGGTCTCTCATTTTTGTTGTTCATTGCTGCATTGTTCACTCGCTGGCCCAAGTGCTTCCCTGTCTCCATCTCCCTTCTTTCTTCAGGCAGGCTAGGATGACAGACATGAGTGTTAGAGGATCTGGAGTTGATGTAGGTTCCGCAGATCTGAACTCAGATCCTTACGTGTGCATGACAAGCACTTTCACCACTGAGCCATCTCCCCGGCCTCTAGAACCACGTTCTTTTTATTGAGGATTTTATTTGCTCAACCTCCTTGGCTGTGGAGGGGGCAAGTCTTTGAATCATCAATCCCTTTCTGAACATTTACACTCATTAAAAATTTTATTTATTTATTTATTTGGAGGAGAGAGAGAGAAAGAGAGAGGGAGAGAGAGGGAGATAGGGCACACACCAAGGCTTACGGATGCTACAAACAAACTCCAGAGACACGTACAACTTTGTGCACCTGGCTTTATATAGGTACTGGGGAATCGAACCTGGGCCATCAAACTTTGTCAGCAAACACCTTTAAGTACTGAGTCACTTCTCCTGCCAAACGTTTACTTTTACAGAGCTTTAATTATTAATTAGTCAGCTTTCCTGTGGTCCTTAAGTGCCATTTGTAACTATGATAAGGAAAGACTTGTATGTGGTTTTATAGTGCTGTCTAAGGGTTCTGTAGTGTAGAGACAGAAGTTTTTTTTAAAAAAAATATTTCTGCTTCACTGGTGTCAAAGTTGACACCCAGAAAATCCATAAGGCTTATCTCATTGGACAGAAGCATTCAATGTAGACAGGTGGATACTTGACCCCTTTGCTCTGAGTCCATGGCTCTTTCTACTGCTCTCTGAACCCTCCGTTGTTGTTCCCAAAATTTGTCTTCCTGTCAATCTTGGGCTCCTAACATCTCTCTGGTTTTGCTACTTCTCTAGGTCCATATTCCCTGTAAGAGGCTTCATACTGTTTTAGCAGGTGCTCTGACTTAGTGCCCAACTCTAAAGTGAAAGGGAGATGTCCAATATTAGTTGTCTTCTCTGTGGCTGATAACGTGTTGATCTCTTTATTCATTCTTTTGTGTTCTGTATCATAATAGCTAATGTGAACAAATATGGTGTGTACTGTGTATATGAGTCATTCAGCCATCTCACTGATTTTACATACAGGCGATGGTCATCCCAGACTGCACTAGTGAGCACATATATCATCCCTTTGGGTCAGGAGCATCCAGCAGGGACTGTTCCCTCCTGAACCGCTGTAACTAGCATTTTCCCCCAACTCCCAGTCACTCTGGTTGACAAGGGCTTTTGCTATTGAGCTTCCTTTTGAAGTGATTACAGTTTATCTTTTCCTATCAAATTGGAACAGTCTGTGCTTCCTTGCAATTCCAGAGCTGCCAAATATGGAGTAATAGATTTTTTCAATGCCTAGTGAGATAATTGTGTTGGGGCGAAGATTAAAGCGAGGGCTGGGAACCATGGATGTGGCGCCCTTTAACCTCCTGCATTTGCTAGTTCCAAGGTAACCTGGAAAGGAAGAGTGAAGTTAACACCTTCAATTCCTCATGCTAAGTTAGCTCCAAGGTGTTTCCGGGCACTGAAGTCTCTTCTGACAGTAGAAAACATTTTCCGTGACACATAACAAAGTAAAATGTAAGTTCCTGATTGCTCCAACATGGAAGCAGTAAAATTGCAATGCTGGTTATAGTGACACCTCCAATTACTGAAATTACTGAAGTAATTCTCTTTAGAAAATGACTTCACTTTGTGGAAATGAATATTGGCTAAGGCTTGGAACACACACCCCAGGAGCTTCAAATCCGCTCTCAGGAGTTGCTGTTGACCCTGAGCAGGCAAATTAGACCCTCCCCCCATCTATTTCCTCTAGAAGTGACGGTAGTTACCAACAAGCAGTGTCCTGGGGTTTAAGCAATGGCTCCGAAGCATCAGCAAGCAACTCTAGAAGCAAAAACATCAAGCACACATGGAGAAATTTTTGTAGCCATGGTAGCCATTCGTAGGACATACTTTTAAAACCCCAGAGCTGTCATCCTTATGTAGATGCCGTTCATGCTTTGGGAAAGGATCTTTGTCACCACAGGTTCTTAAGAGCAAAGAAATTGCTGACACGGGCTGTTAACTGCTTTGCGCCTTAGTAAATGCATGCATTTGCTCCTTTTTGGACAAATATTTGTTGAGCACTTACTGGCTACCAGGTACTGAGGCCTCGGGAGTAGCAGTGACTTAGGAGAGAATTTCTCCAACAGGATAAATCTTGTTATTGAAGTAGTTTTCTTCTATCAGGTCATGCCAAACATTGAACTAGTGAATACCAGACCATTGTTCCTAGTTCCTAGGAGAAGTACAGGGTGAGTTTCCTGAAAGCCTCTGGTATTAATATTTTCGTCAACTGAAGACATCTTGTTTTCTGTGTATTTTTGCTTAAAGATGCTATGTCACATGTGTTTTTGATTAATTTACACTGAACTCAGAACCGTGACCCAGGCCTGAAGGAAACTTGGAGAACTCAGCTTTACCATCACAGCATTCCTACCACTTTAAGTGGGGAATTTACCAGAACAGGCACCGAACAACGTGGGAGACATGGCTCTAGATACACCGACAAAGACAGCACCGAGACCTGAAACAAGAAGCCAGGGTCAGGTTATTCAGCCCCTGGCTAGGGACGTGCATGCTGGGTAACTCAGATTTTGGCTGCTCTGTGCATGCCCGCGTATGATCCAGGAAAGTGCTGCGAATATTGACTTTGGAACGTGTGCTTTCTCACTGCTGGGACAAACCAACCCCCCCTGACCAGCAGTAGTTTGTGGAACAAAAGGGTTTATTTTCAGCTTATATTTTTGAGGTGTTTCATCATGGTGGGAATCGCGTAGTGGGAGCAGACAGTCTACACACATCACATCTACACAGCAGCAGGGAGGAAGTAGGGCGAGTGAGCTGTGAACACGCAGTGGGGCCAGACTAAAGAAATCTCCGGGCCTCGAGCCCAACCACATGCCTCCTCCAGCAAGGCTTCATCTCCCAAAGGCTTTACCAGGGCGATCAGGTATGAGGCTTAGTCACAAACACATTGAGGCTATGGAGGACGTTTGAATTTGCACACTTAGAATCTGTGAATGAAAATGAAGTGGGCCACCCATACCTGCTTGACTCTCGATGTTTTAAAGCCTTTGACCTTGAAGGTAAGGCCATTTAAACTTTAGCTAAGGTGCCCACTCACCCTCCCCAGAAATTTTCTGCACATGATGAAGAATAAGAGGAATTACTGGTGAGAGCATCCTTGGCAATGATGTTAAGAAAGTCAAGGACTTAGAGATTAAAGTGCTGACATCAAGTAGGATGAAAGGAAATTAGACTGTGCGGTTAGGTGGTTTGCTTTGAGGGGTACATTATGTAAGTAGAGTTTGATTATTTTAAATTCATAATATTTTTGCACATGAGTTAGCGTAAAATTCAGAGACTTTTTTTTTTTTAGAATGGCTGTTGTGATGGCTAATTTCTATTTTCAACTTAATAGCATCAGGCATCAAGGAAGAGACGCACCTCTTAGACATGTCTATGAAGGCATTTTCAAGTGGGATTAGTGCCCTTCCAGTGGCAGCCCGAATATAAAAAAGGTTTTAGGAAGTAGCAGCCCCTTTTCCCTGTCTGGCTTCAGCCCTTACTAATGAATGTCTCAACCCAGTTGCTGCTGTCCTTTGCTGATGCACAAACCCAGCTTCCTTGGCCTTCCAGTGTGCACTGAAGACTAGCAGCTCCCCAGGAACCCTCTACCAGATCGAGGCACCCAGCCTGGTGGATAGAGCATCTGCAGATTCTCCGGAATGCAGACAGCCACTTTTGGGTTGCTCAGGCAGCACTGCATGAGCCAATCTAATAAGTGTCCTGTGTACTTTATAAAGCCAGACGCCATTCATGGCAGGGAGGCATGGCAGGGGCAGGAAGCCAGCATCACAGCATCAGACCAGGGAGGAAGTAGAAAGCAATGAATGCTGGTGCTCAGCTAGCTTCTTAATTTTTAAAAATTTTATTTATTTATTTGAGAGAGTGAGAGAGAAAGGTGGAGGGGGGACAGAGAGAGAGAGAGAGAGAGAGAGAGAGAGAGAGAGAGAGAGAATGGGTGTGCCAGGGCCTCCAGCCACTGCAAACAAACTCCAGATGCATGTTCCCCCTTGTGCTGGGGAATCAAACCAAGGTCTTTTGGGTTTGCAGGAAAACACCTTAACCACTAAGCCATCTCTCCAGCCCTTTCTAATTTTTATACAGTCCCTAGTCCATGAAAGAGTTTTCACAGTTAGGATTGATCTTCCCACCTAAATTAATCTAATCTTGAAAATCTCTAATAAGGATGTCAAGAGATTTGTTTTCATGGTAATCCTAAATCCTGTCAAGTTGACAAATAATGATTACCCATCCCGCCTTTCTATAATTTGGGGAGTTTCTCAGCATTTTCCCAGTAATGCTATTATTGCTTAAATCACATATAGAGTGATGGAGAGATGGCTTAGCATTTAAGGTACTTGCCTGCAAAATCAAAAGACCCAGGTTCGATTCCCTAGGTCCTATGTAAAACCAGATGCACAATGTGGTTTATGCATTGTTTGTAGTGTGAGAGGCCCTGGTGTGCCCATTCTCTTTTTCCTCTATCTGCCCTCTCTCTCTTAAATAAATAAATAAATGAAATATAATTAAAATCAGATAAAGATAATTTTTGCAACAAATATTTGCCTTCAACAAGTAATCCAGACTGATACTGACAATGTGGGCTTTATCAGTAGTGTGACTGCTATCTATACAACTTACTGTGGGGGTGGCAATCTCTCTTTTAGGGGACTTGGAAAATTCATTAAAATAATGAGAACATGATGACCACTCCTGAAAAATGTCCAAATGATTCTGAGATTGATTTTTCCCCATGGATCTGAACATACTTATCTCAAGTGGGAAGCAAATACTTTCTGCGAAATTCAAATTAAGGTATATAGTCATTGATTAACAAAGTGAAGCCTTTTCCATGCCATTTGGCATTACAGTAAGATATTTTGAATTAATTCCTTGGAAAATCTATAATGCTTTGAAAGCATTTTATAATTCATTTTTTAAAATTCATTTTTTATGTCCTTCTCACTGACATTTAATAAAGTTGACCCTAGTTGGACAATATTTCAGCACACATGGAAAGAAGGAAAATGATGTTAGTCAAGTTGAAAAATTTAAAACTAAAAGAGAGGACGCACAACATTATGGAATCCTGAAAAGATAGGGAGTACCTGCCCCTGAGTTCCTGATTTTTAGCACCAGTAACCCTTTCCCTAATTCCAACTCCTTTTTATTTTAGAGAGAGAGAGACAAAGGGAGAGAGAAGAGAGAGAACTGGAACACAAGGGCTTCAGCTACTGCAATAAACTCCGGATACTTGCGCCACCAAACGGGCTTGCATGACCTTGAGCTTGCCTCACCTTTGTGCATCTGGCTAACGTAGGATCTGGAGACTTGAACATGGGTCCTTAGGATTCTCAGGCAGGTGCCTTAACAGCTAAGCCATCTCTCCAGCCCTCCAATAACCCTTTCTTTAAAGCACTGTGGTGAAGTCATGGCAGGAGCAGGAAGCCAGCATCACAGCGTACGTCATCAGGGAGGAAGTAGAGAGCAATGAATGCCTCTACCAGGTTGAGCTCGGCTTTCTAGAAGTTCCGTGTTGAATGAGGTTTTTATGTATTCTTATGCTGTTTAAAGCATCATTTTGCTTATAATTACTCTCGACAATACATTTGCTTTTTAAAAGAATGAACTCTAATTTCCCCTTAGCATTTTCAAATACCCTTTTCACATATATTGAAAACAACCTTCAGTGTGAATGACATATAAAGGATATACCTTACAGTTGATGACATGTGACTTTCCCTGGGGAGATGTAAAGAAGTGTCTATCACCTCATGTGATGGTTTACACTGACAGTCACTTTGACAGGATCTAGAAGCACCTGTGTGTGTGTAGATGAGGTGAGTATCTGGGTCTGCCTATGAGGGATCATCTTGATTCAGTTAATTGAGGTGGGAAGACCTACCTTCACTATAACTCTGAATTAGGGTCCTGGGCTGTATAAAAAGGAGAGTTAGTTGAGCAGCACTCTTTATTGCTCTCTGCTTCCACACTGTGTGCTGAATGTGACCAGCTGCATTTCATGATGCTGTTACCATGCCTCCTCTGCCATGATGTTCTGTAACATGGAACTGGAAGTGGAAATAAACCCTTCCTCTCTCACACCGATTTAAAAAATATATATATTTTAAGAAAGATTTAGTTTGCTTTGCTTTAATTTATTTATTTGAGAGCAACAGACAGAAAAAGAGGCACAGAACAAACTCCAGATGCATGCGCACCTTGTGCATCTGGCTTATATGGGTCCTGGGGAATCAAGCCTTGTACCAGGGTTTTTAGGCTTCACAGGCAAACACTTAACCATTAAGCCATCTCTCTAGGTCTGTTACACTGACTTTTGTCCAATATTTTATCCAAGTAATGAGAAGATGAATGATGCACTCCAGAGAGGGAACTGAGAGGCCAAAGGAAGGATCCCATCTGGTGAGTTTATTTGGGTTACTTATAGGAGCATGGGTGACTCACACCCCAGCCTGGGTGAAGACTCACAAAAGCTGAACCCATGAAGAATCCCCACTCCCTGTCAACTTTCCATGTTCTGTATACTGTAGCTCCCTTCAAGACTGTGTGAAGCTCAGGTAGGAAGGAGAGTAACGGGAGGTGACTGAGGTATCAGGTGGAGGTCTGCTACTATTAAAAGGAAGGAATGTTAAAAGCCTTACTGATAGAGGTCAGTTAGGGACACATTTATAGTTGACACTATAAGAACACATTTCCACTCATACTGCAGAAAGAAATCAGTACATTATACATAGCCCAGCACCTGCACATTACTAATGGTTTGTTCTGTGTTAACCTTGAACCTAGATGTGATCCAAATGGCGACCTGGGAGGAATGCAAGCCTCAGTGGTCCTGGAGCATATGAACCCCCTGCTTCAAAGACAGAGGCGACAATGGTGGAAAGTGCAGGAGGCGGTGAGAGAGGAGCAAAATACCATGAATCGTGGAGGCCAGGCTAACCACCAGACCAGAAGTGGAAGACTGGACTTTGGAATAAATGATTGCCTTAATTTCTACTCCCTGTATAATCTTCTGGCTGAAGAGGAGGATGCCAATCTACTGACTGTCTTTTCAGATTTCTGACTTTCTGAATGAAGTGCAATTTCAGCATTCAATTCCTGTCTCTGCCTATTGGCATGGCAAGTAATCGGTATCACAAACTGGTATTCAGGACACATCATCACCATGACAAAGGCTTGCCACTGTGTTGTCATGCTTATTTCATCAACATTACTCTATGTGCCAACATACTCTGTAGATACCACAGTAACTGCTTCATGGTAGTCAGCAGTCACCTCCAACCCAAGAAAGTTGCTATACTGTAACAGAACAAAACAAGAGAAATATTCTTATACAAGCTTTTCCTTTGTTATAGCTCCATATATTTTCAAAAGTCCACTTCAAATTGTAATTTAATAATATGCAGTTTTTCTTATGTTTAAAAACCTGTTTTTAGGCTGGGGAGATTGCTCAGTGGTTAAGGCACTTTCCTGCAAAGCCAAAGGACCCAGGTTCCACCCCCTAGGACTCACGTAAGCCAGATGCACAAGATGGCACATGCGTCTGGAGTTCATTTGCAGTGGCTGAAGGCCCTGCTTCACCAATTCTCTCTCTATCTGTCTCTCCCTCTCTGTTTCTCTCTCAAATAAATAAATTACTTAATAAAAGCTGGTTTTTACTAAGAAGGTTGAACTATGATACTTACTACTATATTGTTCTTTTGTAATCAAACATAAGGTGGAACCATTTAGAAATCTATACAGCATCAATCTCACAGTATTATAGGCACATTTTAAAGCCCTGACCATGATGAGAAACATTTGTAGGGTGGGGGGGGGGCACTGTGTAAACTACAGGTGATTTAATTTTAGTGCGCCAAAGATAGAACCTGTCAGGGTTTATGTGAAAGGATTGCATGTTCTAAGGAAAATATTTGCATTTCTTTGGAGAGAAGTGAGTGACTCCATAAGACCACTTTCATATCTTAAGAAATTTTCTGCCTTTGGGCCTTTGTACACTCATGTTCTCAGCAAAAAAGCCAAACCTAGGTAAAGATTCTACAATCTGTTGATTTAATCTTCCATGAGTGCTGGGATGCTGTAGGCCCAGAGCCAAACTAACTTGAGCTATCTTTAGTCACCTTCAAAGCCCTTCATTACTTAACCTCTGTGTCTGACCTGCCATCCCTGTGACAGTTAGGTAAATCCTTTTGGAATATACTAACAGACTTTCACCAACCTGAAGCCCAAGGATGTCATTTGATAGCATCTAAGACCTAGAGCAGACATTTCTTGCTTGTTGTATCCACAGATATATTTGAACAGTGCCTTGGTTTTTCTGTTACTATAGAAACTTCATGAAACTGCTACCACGTTTGTATTGGGGAAAACTTAACCTGTGTTCCTGGGCCATGGTTTCTCCTATTGTGCTCCATAATAAACCATCTCTTATTCTTATTGAGGTGAGAGCTGTGTTTTTTGTCTAGGAAAACCCTCAAAAATGAGTAAGACTGGATTTTCACCTAACTGTCATAGGTTCTGTAAACCATCTTCTGTTTGATTTCTCAAATAAAAGAAATATAATTTCCTATGTTTTGAATCTTATAAATTCATATTGGTCTTTTTGGGAACTAAACAGCCATCTTGATTTTCTTTCTTCAGATGACTCATTTATAATTCTGGAATGCAGATTATTTCCTTTTAGTAGTATTGATTGATACTTCAGAGAACCATTTTTTTTGAGGCAGGGTCTCACTCAAGTCCAGGCTGCCCTGGAATTCACTATGTAGTCTCAGGGTGGCCTTGAACTCATAGTGATCTTCCTACCTCTGCTTCTCAAGTGCTGGGATTAAAAGTGCGCACCACTACACCTGGCTCCAATTTTTTTTTTTCACACACACACACACACACACACACACACACACACACACACACACATACATGGAAAAGTACTCTCTCTTACCAAGAAATCACAATAATACTGGATATTTACAGAGCACCTTCTATGTATTCAATTTATTCTAAATATTTTAGATATCTTTCTTAATTTTTATTCTAAATATTTTACTTCTTTTTTTTAATGATTATTTACTGGGGACATTAACGGATGAGCATACTGTAACGTGGCTTCTTATTCCTATCAGGTAATCCTTTTTTGTCCTTTCTTCCTCACCCCATTCCATTGAAGGCCCTTCTCAGTGTGCAACTTGGCAATCACTTGTGTGTAAACACTGTAGTTACCTTCTTATTGCTGCCAGAAACAGAAGCAGTGTATGGAAGGAAAGGATTTATTTGAAACTCAGGCCAATGGTTCAATGGAAGCTTCATCGTGGTAGAGGAGGCTGGCTCACTTCATCATATAGCCACAGCAGCGAGACAACAGCCATCACCAACAGGCACCAGCTGACTCTGAGCACACGGGCTAGACTCCAACCCAAGGTCCACCCCCAGTGACACACTTCCTGTAGCAGGACACCATTCCCAAAGACTCTACTAGGTGGGGACTAAGTAGGAAGCTTAATCACAGATGAAGCTATTGGGATGTTACATTCAAATCACCACAGAAGACCTTTTCTTATATATTTTATTAATTGGAGGGCAACAAAATAATTGGATGTTGATTTTACTTATAAGCCTGTTAATTCTCTTAAGAGAAACATTTCAGTTTGGTGATAGTTTATAATTTTCAATTATGATAAAATAGACCCCAAATTTAGCATGATAGCCATTTTTATGTTAATTTCATGACATTAAGTAAATTAACAATATTGTGCCACCATTGCAACTAGCCATTCGCAGAGCATTTTCACTGTCTTAAACTGAGACTGTATCCATTGACTACTAAGTAACTCCACATCATCTCCTTCCTCTAATCCTGGTGACCTCCATCCTACTTTTTGCCTTTATTTATTTGCTTATTTTAGATAGCTCATGGAATCAATATTTGTCTTTTAAAATGCCTAGGTTATTTCAAGTTTTGCAATGTGTTCAAGGTTTGTTCAAATTATAGCATGCTTCAGAGTTTTATTCCTATTTAAGATTGGATGATGTCCCGATGGAATTATCTGTTTTGGCTATTTTCCTGTTACATAGTATTTTTGTTTTGGATTCCCTTCCAGATCAACCTGATAGGGGCAGATATAGTGTACAGTGCACCTCTCTATTCCCAGCATGCAATCTAGCAGAAGGAATGAAAGGGCAAACTGTCTCTATGCATGATTCAATGATAGGCATGAGTTGTAGCACATTTGACCACTTGGAAGAATGTGGCTTTGACAGGTCATCTCGATCTCTATTCCTCAGATAAGAGACCGTAATTTCCATCTGTGTCTTAGTAGAACAACCCCCTGAAGTACCTGTCCCCACCTCCCCCTCTCAGAGGCAGAGCACAAAACACGTGCACTTTCCTGTGCTTGGGTGGTTGACTCCCAGACAGGGGGAGGGGTCTGAGCTCGACTGTGTTCTGGCAGGGAGCCCCCAACTCACCGCTTCACAATGTCAGACACGATGTAAGTTCAGAAATGTACTGTGAAGGCAATTTTCATTTTTTCCTTATCTTGCATTTTGCAAGGCCTTCCTTTAGTCTGGAATCAAATGTAGCCTTCAAGGCAAATTCAGTACCGAATGGAATTAAATAAAAGTTGATTCTGTCAACTTAGTCAAAGGTAGCCTGGTAAATGACATGCCTCAGACTTAAAAAAAAAAGAAAGAAAGAAAGTCAGAAGTTTCTACAAATAGAGGAATAGCTAAGCTATGGTGCCATGTGACAGCGGGAAATATCTTCTCCTGTTCTGTACATTGGGTGGATTTTTCATCTTTTCCTATCTGAGTTGACAGATTTACCTACTAAAAAGACAGGACATCTAGTTAAATATCAGTGTAAGGTAAATAATAGAATATATATATATATATATATATATATATATATATATATATATATATATGTATATATATATATATATATATATACATACATATATATATAAATACACACACACATATGTGTGTGTGTGTGTGAGTGTGTATTAGTATAAATATATCCTACTCAGTATCTGGGGCACATAGTACTTTTATGATTCAAATTTATCTGGACATCTTCTATCTTATCTTACAACTACCTACATAGGTCACCATAGCTAAAAGATTTGCTTTAGATTAATTTCTGCAGTTTTGTTTTGTTTTGGAAGAGGTTCTTACTATATAGCCCAGGCTGGTCTTGAACTCATGATCTTCCTTCCAAAGCCTCTCAAGCCCTTGGCATTATATGTGTGTACCACCATGCCTGGCTCATTTCTATGTCTCTTAAAGGGATTTTTAAAAGTTTTTCTTGGGCTGGAGAGATGGCTTAGCAGTTAAGGTGCTTGCCTATGAAGCCGAAGGACCCAGGTTTCATTCCTCAGTCCTCACGTAAGCCAGATGCACAGGGTGGCGCATGTATTTGGAGCTTGTTTGCAATGGCTAGAGGCCCTGGCATGCCCATTCTCTTTCTCTCTCTCCCTATCTGCCTCTTTCTCTCTCAAAGAAATAAATAAAAATATTAAAAAGTTTTTTATTAAGCCTGTAATTAGCATGTTAGTTTAAACTTTAATCATATAAAGACAAAGAGTGGCTGTTACCTAGTTCTGGGCAAGAGCAAGGCATTGTGGGAACAAGGTTACCATAAAGTTCTGGGGGCCATACTTTTTGGGTGTGATGGAAAAGGAGACGACATAGGGCATCTGGAGCTGGGTAACTTCTGGTCTTCATGCCCAGTCTTCTCCAAACATGGGAGCAAACGAACCCCAGGGACTGGGCATGAGGGAGGAGGAGACTGTTTACCGCAGATTGCAGGCTAACCACAATGCAAGTGATGCTTCCGTGTAAGTATGTTTGTACTTATTACTGATCTGAAATTGATACTTAAATTAGACAGCTGTCAGCTGCCACTTCCACTGTCCAAGCTGGTGGCTGAACAGCACAGGGTCTGTATTTGAGGATCACAGGGACTATACTGGGCAGAGTAAGGTCCCCAAACATGGCTTCATCCTATGCCTGGAACCTGTTACATGGCACATTAGATGGCGGATGGAATTAAATTTTCTCACCAGCTGACCTTAAAACAAGGAGCTTATTTTGAGTTTCAGGTGGGCTTAAGGTAATCACGAGGGTCTTTGAAAGGAGATGAGTTCCAGAGACGAGAATTTGGGAGGAAATGAGCCCTCTGGGGCTGTCTTTGGAGACAGAGGAAGAGGGGAAGGAACCAGGGTTGTGTGAAGCTTTTGGAAGCTGAGAAGGGCGAGGAAGAAGATTGTTCTGCAGACCCTCCAGGAAGGCAAGTGGCACTGTCCACCTGCAGTTTTAGTCTGAGAGTCCTGTTTCAATGTCTGACCTCTAGGACCTCAAGACAATGTGTGTTGTCATTGCTGCACAGTTTGTGGCAATTTGTGACGGTGGCTGTGGGAGATGAACAGAGGAAACAGAGGGAAAGAAGAAGAAGGAGGAGAAGGAGGAGGAGGAGAAGGAGAAGAGGAGGAGAAAGGGCCAATGAATTGGTTCCAAGCATAACTAGCACTGGGAATGGGGTGTGTAGAGGCATCTAAAAAATGGGAACCCTAGTTAAGTCATTTGTCTAGACTCAGTGGGGAAATTGACTGAGCAAACAACTTATTTGTCTTGGATCATTGGAGGCTCGAGAATGTTTGGGCTGAAAGGAATCTCACACACTGTTAAGTTCAGCACCTGAGGCTTTGAGAGAGGATATCATTTCTGGAGTTTGCAGAGTAAATCAGGGAATGAGCCAGGATGAGAATTCTTTTGGGGACTGAGCCTAAGTCCTCATGCATGCTGGGCAAGAGCTCTACCACAGAGCTGCATATCCAGTGTTCAGATTATTTTTGAGCCCACCAATGCCAGTGAGTGAATTACCTTGGAATCCATTGCCTAGCCACATGGCTCCCTCCCCTTATTTAGAACACAGCTGACCTTAAAATAAAGGTCCTTGTTACAGTCAGGTTTTCATAGCTGGTAGAAATCACCCAACCAAGAGCAGCTTGTGGGGAAAAAGAGGTTTATTTTGGCTTACAGGCTCGAGGGGAAGCTCCATGACATCCGAGGAAATGATGACATGTGCAGAGGGTGTATATCACCCCCTTGCCAACATAAGGTGGACAATAGCAATAGGAGAGTGTGCCAAACACTGGCATGGGGACACTGGCTATAACACCCATAAGCCCGCCTCCAACAATACACTGTCTCCTGGAGTTAATTCCCAAATCTCCATCAGCTGGGAACCTAGCATTCGGAACCCCTAAGCTTATGGGGGCCACCTGAATCAAACCACCCCAGTCCTCAAGGTTGTGCTGGTTTAGGGTCACTTTACCTGCTCAGGGAGGTAGTCTGTGGCATTAAAAGAGCACAGAAGGGTGCCAGGGCAAGTCAGTCCTGAGCTCCATCCTAGGTTTTGCCCCTGATACAGTAGGGTGTATGAATTAGAGAGGCTTGGGTAACCAGTAATGGGTTATCTGTTTTTTTTTTTTTACCTGTAAAAAGTATAGATGCTAACAGAATTTAATGAGGTTCAGTAGGCTAATGCACATCCAGTATTTAGCTCAATTGGCATGCAGTCAGTGTTCACTGAGATGGTATTTGTAGGGAGGTCTCCTGTGCCTGGCGTTCTGCATCCAAAATGGTTTGGTTAGATACCCTTTTATGTGGTCCTCAGACCCCCCTCTGCTACCCTGCATCTATCTCATAGGGCTGTCATGCGCAATTTATTGGTCTATACAGAAGCATCTTGGAGTCAGGAACCACTCGTTTATGTTTGTGTTTCCCAATATTGTGGGTAGTACCTACCTGCTTTCAAATTCCACCACAAACAAAAGCCAAGAAAATAACAGTAATAGCTAACATATGTTAGTCACATTCTACATGCCAAGCACATCAATGCGTTTTGTCTTGTTGGTATATCTAAGATGTATAAAGGCATGTTCCCCTTTCAAACGCAGGGAAAACAGAGCTCTCGGTAGTTTGGTAGACTTTCGTCCTTCTGGCTAGTTGTCTTTTTGTCTTGGAATATCATACTCTTGCATGGGATTTCTGGGGAGAAGTGTGGGTGGTAGTGGCAGATGAGCAGAAGGAGCCAAGCACAGAGATCCAGGCGCCCGCACGGGGCCACACGGGCTTTTCTTCACTATCCTGTAACTCACAAACTGTCGGGTGGATGAATGAAAAATGAACAGCTAGCGTAACGGATAGGAAGAAAGCGGGCCGCATCAACTAAACAAACACAAGCCAATAACAGGGCGCAGGGTCCTTAATCCTCTGGAAATAAGCTCATTCTTGAATGGGGCCTCATTTGAAAATAAAGTACCATGTGTGAAATCTCCTAGAGCTTATTGTTGAAATCCTGGTTGGTCTTTCAAGCCCAGCGGACAGGTGAGGACTGCTAATATTTTAGCTGTCGATTTTTCATGCTTTACTTTCCAGGTAGGTAAATGGAATCCTTGGTGGGGAGGGCTCACTCTGATTTCCAGGAGCCCTCAGAACCACTTCTTTCAAGATTTAGCATTTTGACATTATGGGTGTGTTTAATTGGAAATTTGCTTTCTTGTTAATGTTTCAATTCTAGTGCAGATTTGATACTTCGTGTGCAAACAGCCCTACAAATACACAATATCCGTGGGTCAGGCAATTGTGACTGCCACTGACTTCCCTGTCAGACATGCACCAGAGTCATCCACGTCGCCTAAGAGAGGAACCGGCTGCAGTCTGATGTAGGAATTTGTTTTCAAATGAACTCTGAGCTCTGGAGCGTTTACTGATCCTTTGCTGTCTATGGAGAATGAAGTCTTTGAAGTTTCAAGCATTGAGAACATTCTGAAAAGAGACGTGGTACTTCCCAAGGGTATGAACTAGCTGATAGCAACTAGGCTCCCTTGGGTTTTCTTTTTTATTTTTTTCTGGCTGACATGTCTGATTCAGATGTACACGAGGGACTTTCAGTTCACATTCATAGCAGGAGGCATGGGCTGGTTTAAGTTGCTGGACTTGGTTTCAGATGGGGACCAGAGGAAGGAGCTCATCCCACTCTCCCCATGTGGCTTTGAGCTTCTAGGAACAAGGACTGTGTTGTAGCAATGGGTGTGACAATGGACATGCTTGAAACATGAGGGCCGAGGTGCGCGGCTGCCTGCAGAGCTGACCTTCTACTGGGAACAACACGATGATGTTATTTTTAAAACACCTTTGTGCAGGATGGAGCAAGAGCAGATAACAAAGGCTTAGGGGAAAATCCCTCAATGATTAAAATCTTGTACAAGACAAGCATTGTGTCTATACGTACAACCCCAGCACCCAGAGACTGAGGTATTAGTTCAAGACCAGCCTGGGCTAGATAGTGAGTTATGGACCAACCTGAACTGCACAGAAAGAGCCTGAATTAATCAATCAGCCCATCCATCCATCGATCACAATCATCTTGAGCAAAGTCTTCATTAGTCACAAGATAAGACCACAAGAAAGAAATAAAGTGGCTCAAGTCTGTTGAGAGTTGTTTTGTCCATTACAGAAGGAATATGGGCCAGAGACAGAAATGGAGTTTTCTCAAAAGGAACTAATGGTTACTTGGCTTTCTGACAAGGTAGCCAACATTAAAGAGAAACTGGGGGCTCCTCTTTCGTACACGACACTGGCAGAGATGGAAAAGATGTGCAACTACCCAGGAAGCTTGGGTGATGGATGGGAGAGCTTGGCTGATGACATCTCTACTGGCTGGCTTTGGGAGAATTAGCATCATGTACCACGACCTTAACTAAGAAGGTGCTTTGTTCCTACAGGTCTATTGATAGGAACTTTCTCCTCAGTGGAAGTATGGATCAGTGTTAAAATATGTACAAAGAAACCGGGCATGGTGGTGCACGCCTTTAATCCCAGCACTTGGGAGGCAGAGGTAGGAGGATCGCTGTGAGTTCAAGGCCAACCTGAGACTCCATAGTGAATTCCAGGTCAGCCTGGGCTGGAGTGAGACCCTACCTCAAAAAACAAAACAAAACAAAAAAAACAAAACAAACAAATAAACAAAAAAGTACAAAGGCTTCCATTTCAGTGGTGTTTATCTCAAAGGAATTTTGGAGAAGATGAAAATATCCCTCCATTATGGGATGAAATAAGCCAATGATAATGTACTGTACTGAGTGCTAGGCTGGTCAAAAGGACAAGGACAAAATATTGCAGATTTGGGGCCAATACACTACATTAAGCATGTATGTACACATGAATATATTTGTCTTTAATTAATTAATTTCCAAGCAGAGAAAGACAGAGAGGAGAAAGACAGACACAAAAAGGATGATTATGCCAGGGCATCTACCCACTGCAAACGAACTCCAGGTGTATGTGCCACTTTGTACATCTGGCTTTATGTGGGTACTGGGGAACCAAACTTGGGCTGTTAGGCATTGCGGGGAATTATCTTAATCATGGCGACAGCTCCTTAGCTTGGATATAATGATTTTTTTTTTTAAAATTTTTAGAGAGAGAGAGAGAGAGAGGGAGAGGGAATTGGTGCATCAGGGCCTCAGCCATTGCAATCAAACTTCAGACAATTTCACCACCTAGTGGACGTGTGAGACCTTGCTTTTGCCTCACCTTTGTGAGCCTGGCTAATGGGGGATCTGGAGAGTAGAACATGGGTCCTTAGGCTTCACAGGCAAGTGCCTTAACTGCTAAGCCATCTCTCCAGCCTGATATAATGATTTTTAAGTGAAATGATTCAAATATGAAAATCATTTTTAATTTGTGAGGTACACATAATGGGCTGGATTTAAACCCTGCATCACAATTTTGTTAGGTAGCTGCCAGTTTCTGGTCTGTGTGATGGAGAACTATAAAGCTACCACAAGTAATGGAAAGGCTATTTGTTAGTGTGCAAAACTCTGCAACAAATGCGTAATTTGTAAATAGCATGTATACAACGGCAAGACTGCTGTAGAAGTCAATTTTGCCTAGGAGTACGGAAGTATACAGTATATAAAAAGCTACATATGACATATTAACTGTGGTTAATTTTGAGTTGTGGATTGGGGTGATCTTTATTTACTTCATTAAATAGTTCTGTAATTTTTCTTTGGGGAGGGCAATGAGCCAATATTATTACTTCCATGAGTCTAAAATAGCATAAAACATGAAAACCCCACAATCATCTCCAAAACCAAAACACAGATTAAAAACAAAGCAAAGCACTAGTAAATATAGAACTGCTCATTGGTAAATATCATACTTGCATTTGGGGAAAGGGATGGGAAATAATTTCACTATCAATGTGTAGATTTAGGAAGATGTCTGATAGTATAGAGGGGAACAGAATTCTTCAATACCCTCAGCTACCCCATTTCCTCTCACATTGTAAATGCAGCTCTGAAGACAGGAAGCCCCCAATGCTCTTCCTCAACACCTAAGCATAAGCATTTCTGTGTGAAGTACAAGTTTTAGAATCCCCACTGGAGTAAAACTCACGTGATTCAACTTTGATGGAAGTAGACAATATTGCTGATACTATCTGCCATAAGTTTAATCACAGATTTCAGTTTTAAAATGATAACATTTTAAAGTCAAGGAGATAAAGTCATGCAGCCCAAATCAAACTATAAACATAAGACTAAAATACTCAAGAGACATGGCAACCTGCTATTTCGCTGAAGTCAATAAATAACTCATTTTATGTCTGAATAAATTAGTTACTCAATGTTTCATGCGGTCCATAACATTAGCTTTTTAAGTTTGCATCACAACCATGGGAATAAATTTCCCTCTGTGGGTTGATTGTTTGCATTGTCAATTACCCCCGTCATAGCAGCTTACTATTGGCAGATAGTACAGGTGGGTGAGTGGGCCCAGTACCAGTTCTCTTACCAATAAAAGTAAACTGAATGGGGCTGGAGAGATGGCTTAGCGGTTAAGCGCTTGCCTGTGAAGCCTAAGGACCCCAGTTCGAGGCTCGGTTCCCCAGGTCCCACGTTAGCCAGATGCACAAGGGGGCGCACGCGTCTGGAGTTCGTTTGCAGTGGCTGGAAGCCCTGGCGCGCCCATTCTCTCTCTTTCCCTCTATGTGTCTTTCTCTCTATGTCTGTTGCTCTCAAATAAATAAATAAAAAGTGAACCAAAAAACTTTTAAAAAAAAAAAAAGTAAACTGAATGAGTAACGATCTTTAAGTTTGAAAGGGGACGTGGACATTTGAATGCATTGATTGGAATAGTTCTGTTTGTGTTTGTAGCAATGCCAAAGAATGGGAAATGATTGTACTAAGAGCTTTGATACATTGACTACCCAGCTGTGAGGACGCATGTATCATCACACTCATTTTCCTTGTGTGTGCCTACATGTGTGGGGTGTTCATGCATGTTTGTATGCATGTGGATGCACATACATGTGTGGAGGCTAGAGGATGACATTCAGTGTCTTTCTTGATTGCTCTCCATCTTATGCATTGAGATAGGGTCTCTCACTGAACCCAGAACTTGCTGATTCAGCCAGTCTATCTAAGCAGGTTGTCTCGGGGATCCCTGGTGCTGAGATTACAAGCCAACTGCATGGCCGCTTGGCACTTAGGTTGGTGCTAGGGATTCAAACTCAGGTCTCGGTGTCATGCACTTTCCTCATCCCTCATTTTAAAGCATGAAAATTACAGTTCAGAGAGGCAAGATTTTTTTTTTTCCATTACCAAGGGATTGAACCTAGGGCTTCTCACTTGATATGCAAACACTGTCACTAAGATCTGCTTTCTTCTCTAAATAATTTTGTTGAGATCTGTGAGGGTTAATCTTTATTGTCAACTTATTTATTTATTTTATTTTTCGAGGTAGGGTTTCACTCTAGCTCGGGATGTCCTGGAACTCACTTTGTAGTCTCAGGGTGGCCTGGAACTCACAGTGATCTTCATACCTCTGCTTCCCAGGCCTGCACAGCCATGCCTGGCTTTATTGTCAAGTTGACTGGATTAGGAGTCACATCTGAGGGAGACTTTGAGGGAATTTCCAGAAAGGTTTAACTGAGGGGGGAAGACTAACCCATTGGATAGGGTACTGGACTGAATAAAAAGGAGAGAGATGGCTAAGCACCAACATTCATCTCTCTCTCTCTCTGCTGCCTGACTATGAATGCGGTATTACTAGCTGTCTCATTCTCCTTCCAACCTGCCTTCCCCATGATGGGCTGTGTTCTCAAATCATGAGCCAAAACAAACCCTCCTTCCCCTGAGCTGCATTTTGTCCAGCAATGAGAAAAAATATCTAATACAACATCACAGAGCTTCCTTGTGGCACAGATGAGATTCAAGCACAGACCTATTTGAGTCATGTGGGCTTTCTAAAAGCAACTCTCTGCTTGATGGTACAAATCTATACTAGATTGGGTTATCTGTTCATGGGTTCTCCCCAGACATCTGCAGACAATAATTATGGGTGGATTACATCTGTAAGACTATATCTACCAGGGTGTTATGCATTTTAATAAATCAGTATGACACCGGTGAATTTAGATAAACCTGGTCTGGATTATTAAAGGACAGCAGCTGAAGGTGTTGATCCAGGAAGCATTTACTGCCAGAGTTCAGTGTCCTTTCTCACAGAAATGTTCTGTTGACATCATTCTGTTCTTGGTGGTGGATAACTCCTATCCAGTTGGTCCCTCCAACAGTGGCCTCCTGTTTGAGGGAGGCCGTATGTTTGAATGTCCATGGATTACCTGTCATTGTGGGCATACCTGTTACTCCCTAATTAATGGAAAATTTTTCTTAGACAATAATAGACTAAAGAGAAACCGAGACATTTACACATACTGTGTAATGGTCAGAGTTGGAAAGAAACATCAGAAACAAGCACACAATCAAACAGAAAAAAAAAAAAAAAAGAACTGTTCTCTGTACATAGGCTCTAAAACATAATCTAAATCTCAGTTCTGGATTTCTTTAAAAGTTGTATTCATCACTCAGATTTCTTTGGTAGTATTTTTTTTTTTCTTTTCAGGCAAGGGTAGTATTCACTCACTTTCTTGTACTCTCCTTACCCTTCACTTGTTCAGAGATCATCCTAGGTATAGAAGCCATGAGAGTTAATTTGGATTGTCAACTTGATTGGATTAAGAAACACATCTAGGTCATTGGTGGTCACACTTTACGTATGTCTGTTAGTGTGTCTCCAGAGAGGGTTTATTGTTGGGGGAATACTCTTCCTGAATGTGAGTGTCACACCTTCCGTAGGATGAGGTCCTAGACTAAATAAAAAGGGTCAAGAAGGAGAAAGTGAACTTCACGTCAACATTCCCCTCCCTCTGCTTCCTGATCCTTTGAGGTGAGAAGAGGACCTGCTTCCCACTGCCACTGCCATGGAAACCTGTGTGCCTCCCTGCTCTATGCTGCACTGTACCCCTCTTAAGCTAAGAGACAAAATAAACCCTTCTTTCTTCAAGTTGCTTCTGTCAGGTGTTTTGTCAAAGAGATGAACGAAGTCACTAATACAGAAACACAAAGCAGAATGACCGATGATCCCTGTCCCCTGGGAGGTTTTGTCTTCATGACTGAAGGGCAGTGTGATGCCCATGAACAGAGGAAGTCCAAACAATGGATAGCTCTCACCACAATGAGGCTGATTAGCATTCCATTCCCGAACTCAGTGACTCCAAGCAATGATCATTTATTCTGATCATTACATTGTGGGTTGGATAGTAAATTAGTCTGGCAAGATGTCGTGATAAAAGACCGCAGACCATCTGGCTTTGAACAACAAGGTGTTTTTCTCAAAGTTCTGGAGGTTTGGACATCCTCAGTTAGATGTTTTGTTCTCCCATGGGATTCCTCTATAGCTTGCAGAAGGCTATCTTTTCTGTGTCTTCACAAGGTCTTTCCTCTGTGCCTTGACATGTCTGTGTCCCAACCTCTTCTGGGAAGAACATTAGTCTCATTGCATAACCATCCACTCATAGGCATTAATTTGACCTTAATTACTACTTTTATCTTATTTGTTTTTTTTAAAATTTTTTTTTGTTATATTTATTTATTTATTTGAGAGCAACAGACAGAGAGAGAAAGAGGCAGATAGAGATAAGGAGAGAGAATGGGTGCACCAGGGCTTCCAGCCACTGCAAACGAACTCCAGATGCATGTGCCCCCTTGTGCATCTGGGTAACGTGGGTCCTGTGGAGTCGAGCATCAAACCAGGGTCCTTAGGCTTCACAGGCAAGCGCTTAACTGCTAAGCCATCTCTCCAGCCCACTTTTATCTTATTTGTAAGAGAGTGAGTGTGTGCACATGAGGGAGAAAGTTGGTGCACTAGGGCCTTCATACAGTGTAATCGAACTCCAGACACACGCATCACCTTGTGCGCATGTGAGACTTTGCATGCTTGCATCACATTGTGCATCTGGCTTACAAGGGACCTTGGGAGTTGTAAATGGGTCGTTAAGCTTCACAGGCAAGAGCCTTAATCACTAAACTATCTTTTCAGCTCTTAATTACCTCTTTCAAAGCCATGTCTCTAGTTACTGTTACAGTTTGAGATCCTAGGAGTTAAGATGTCAACATATGAATTTTGTTGGGGCTGTAATTGAACTCATAGCAGAAGGGGCTTGGTTAAGTTGGGCTCACATGGCCTTTGGGAGGTCTCATACCTTATAATCTCCTGGGCTGGCTGGGGCATGTTCATTTCATAGCAGAAATCCAAAGTTTCCAGAAAGGTAAGCAGAAACAAAGAATTCTTCTTGTGGCCTTGGCTCAGGACTTGAAGACTTTTGTCCAAATTCCATGGACCAAAATGATGCCGGAAGACAAAGCTAACTTTTATTTATTTATTTGACAGAGAAAGAGAGAGAATGGGCACATGCCAGGGCCTCAGGCCACTGTCAATGAACTCTAGACACGTGCGCCCCCTTGTGCATCTGGCTAACGTGGGTCCTGGGGAATTGAGCCTGGGTCCTTTGGCTTTGCAGGCAAATGCCTTAACTGCTAAGCCATTTCTCCAGCTCAAAGCTACCTTTTAATAGGACAAAAAATAAAGTTTGGCTCCAATAGATGGAATCACCTGGTCATAAGACAGAGGACATGGAGGGTGTGAAGAATTTGGAACAACAACAAAAAAATGCTCTTATTCCAAAAAAGTGAAATGCACTAGTTTAGGAAGGAGTTTTGATGACCTCAAGTGAGTTCCATATCTGCTTTGCTTCTGAACAGTTAGCATCGAGTAGTTTTTTCCTTTTTTTTTTCGAGGTAGGGTCTCACTCTGGCCCAGGCTGACCTGGAATTCACTATGTAGTCTCAGGGTGGCCTTGAACTCACGGCGATCCTCCTACCTCTGCCTCCTGAGTGCTGGGATTAAAGGTGTGCGCCACCATGCCTGGCTAGCATCTTAGTAGTTTTAAAACAGGTGGCAGTATTGCTGTGGGCTGAGTCTTTGTGTTCCTCCCTAGAGTCACATGTTGAAAAATTTCCCAGGTGAGCAGTATTAAGTATTAGGTGGCTTTTAGGGGATGATTAGGTCTTGAGGTCAGAGCCCTCATGAATGGCTTAGTGCCCTTAGGATTGAAGCTCAAGGAAATGATTACCCAGCCTCCGTATCTGTGAGCAATGTATTAGTATTGTTTATAAGTGATCAGATCTGGTGTATTTAAAAAAATTTTTTGTTGTTGTTCATTTTTACTTATTTATTTGAGAGTAACAGAGAGAGAAAGAGGCAGATAGAGAGAGAGAATGGGCACGCCAGGGCCTCCAGCCACTGTAAACGAACTCCAGATGCATGTGCCCCCTTGTGCATCTGGCTAATGTGGGTCCTGGAGAACCAAGCTCGAACCAGGGTCCTTAGGCTTCACAGGCAAGCGCTTAACCGCTAAGCCATCTCTCCAGCCCTGGCGTAATTTTTTAAAGAGGAGTTTAAGTGGACAGAGACAATATGCTTATACAGTAGTCCGGGAAAAAAAAATTTTTTGCACACCTACATCAGAAGTCATATTAGCTTCATAGAACTTGTTCTAACCTAATGTCCCCAGAATCAGTGAAGGGAGCTTCAATGAGGATTCCCACGTATGTATTCTCTCAGAAGATTATGTCTTGTGTGTGGGGTGAGGAAAGACCAGCAGACATCACTCTTCTGGTGGTGAGAATGAGCATTTGTAGAAAAGTATGATTCTGTAACAATGAGGCATAAGTCGTTAAATACCCTGTAAGCAGTTGAAGTGAAAGGAACACTGTGCAGAAAGAAAAAAAAAACAAACCTATCAGTGTGTTTGCCGAGAGAGAAAACTGCAGCGGTGCTTCTCATGGTTACTTGGTAGGCAGCCCTTGGCTTAGGACACACCTGGCTCATCCAGGTGGCCCGGTTCCACCAGAGATAAGGAGAAAAGGATTGCTAGGTAGGAGATGAATATCTGAGGGATTTGCTATCAGGAAAGAAAGAGGGATATAAAGCAGACTGGACCACCTTAGGGAAGAAAAGGACATTCATGGGAACAAAATAATCAGAATAACTGAAGTAGAGGGGAAAAAAAAGAAAGAAAAAAAACGAGAAAAGCTAGATTAAAATTTCTTAAATTGTCTTTTCCGGCTCCTGCAGGCTATAGCTATGTTTGCAGGGTCCATCAATTTTACGAGACTACCATTTTTATATTTTCGCTTCTCTTTATGTGACGGCGAGCTAAAGAGAAATTAATCAAAGAATACGCAGAGTGAGTTGGATGACCATCTTTTAACTGGATGCGACCGTTCGGCAATTGTAAGCTGTTTCACCTTGCTGCACCAGCATGTTGGTGCTTACTGGAAGCGCAGAGCTATTCTGTGACATTGGATGGAAACGTGATTCGTGGTTCAAGTGTGCTGAGAATACTTAACGTGGAAGAGTGAACACACCGCGGTGTTGCTGGGGGTTGTTCTCAACCTGCCTGTGTACACAAGTCTTTGCAATAACCTCATAGAATTATAGCGTTAAATATGAAAATAGGGGCTCGAGAGATGGCGTAGCGGGTAAGTGCTTGCCTGTGAAGCCTAAGGACCCCGGTTCGAGGCTCTCTCTCTCTTTCTCTCTCTCTGTTGCTCTCAAATAAATAAATAAAAATAAACAAAAAAATTTTTAAAAATATGAAATTATATATATACTTTTTATTTGAGAATTTATTTTTCCTATAGAAATAGAGTAGGCCCATTGTAGCCAATGGGTTCTGTATCCATTAATTTCACCAGCCATAGACTGAAGATAATTTTTAGAAATTGTGTCTGAATGGAACATTCCAGGCTTATTTTCCTTATCATTATTCCACAAACAATGAAGTGTAACACCTATTTGCATAGCATTTACATTGTGTGATACGTGATCAGGAGGTCATTTACGTATACATGAGGATGTGTGTACATTGTATAAGTCGCTGTCATTTCATATAAGGGACTTGGGTATCATTTGATGGGGGTAGTGCTGGGGGAGGGGAGGTCCTGGAATCATGCTACTGTGGATACTGAGGAACGGCTATAATTTGTTCATAAGGATAGTGAGCAGAGAGATACTAAGAAGTGAGCAGTAAAGATTCCCTTGAAGGACAGAGGGTAGCTGAAAAGGTTCCTATTGCTGCTCTAACTAATTGTGCAAGATGAGTGTGGAAAAGGAACTCAGCTGTCTGTTCTATAGTTTGGAAGTCAGAAGTCCCAAGTCTACCTTACCGTGTTAAACTCAAGGCAGGTTGGCTCCTTCTGGAATCTTTCTGGAAGAATGTTTCTTTTTATTCTCCCAGCGTCTGGAGGCACTTGCATTTTGGGGTTTGTGACCCGTTCCTCCAGCTACCCCAATCTCCATGCATTGTCACCTACATTACTCCGTTAACTGTTACCCCTCCCTCCTCAAAAGACCCTTGAGCCGGGTCTTTTGGGCCTAATACCAGCACTTGAGGGGCAGAGGTAGGAGGATCGCTGTGAGTTCAAGGCAGCCTGAGACAACATAGTCAATTCCAGGTCAGCCTGGGCCAGAGCAAGACCCTACCTCAAAAAGAAATAAAAACATTTAAAAAGACTGTTGTGACTACATTTAAGGCTGTTTAGATAACCCTTCCATTTCAAGAGCTCTAGTTTAATCGTATTTACAAAGTGTCCTTTGCCAATACAGAGCGAGAGAGTGAAGGCAAGACACGAGAAATCCAGCTAAGAGATCCCCTTCACCTCCACACACACACAGACATGCGGGGGTGAGGGGGTGGGGGATGTGTGGCAGGAAAAGCTGAAAGACTGGATGGTAAAAGGCTCCAAGTTCAGAGGAAATAAAAATCACACATATAATAAAACAGGAAAACATCCAGAGAAAAATTCATGTAGAAAGCAAGCAGGAAAACACCCAGACAAAAGGAAATCCTCCCCCGCTGGGAAGGGGAGAGCTCACCAATGCGGGGTGGATATCCATCAGACTCAAGTGTGTAAAGGAGAAGCCAGATTGGCTGGTGCACTCAGAGGCTGACTCGAGGAGGGGCCAGCCTGGGCCCAGGGAGAACTTCAGGATGCTTAAGTGGGAAGTACTGCTGAGATGTTGCTGGTAGCCATCTTGGATGAGAGTGGACAAGACGCATGTTCTAGTCCCGCCAGAGCAGGCAAGGTGGCATCTCTGTTCTCCTTAGGCCTTTGTCCCTGGCTGACTACCTGTAACAAGCAATCTTTTCTCCTGTTCCTCCTTCACTAGTAGCAAGACAAATACTGGCTCCCATTTTGCTTGCATTCTATAATTGTCACAGTAATGAATACCCCAGCCTTTAAGACACTCAGCTCCTTTAAAGCCCGTCTTGCTCTTGGAAAGCTGGAATTTTTCATCCCAAAGGCTTAGTCTATGGAGATGTTTTTATTTCAGGAGTTTAGATTCTGGCAAAGTATGTAATAATTGTCCCTTTTAACTCTGGGGCATTTTGTAAATTATATAAACGTATTTTCTCTGGCTCTAGAGAGATTGCTGGGATAGTTCTGGAGTTTTCAGGTGCACATTGAAGTCTCTCGTTCAGGTCTTTATAAGGAACTCTATATGACTATTCAACTCACTCTTCTTTATTAATTACTCTTATTGTTGCCATGACAACTTAAGGGAGGAAGGACTTATTTTGACTCTCAGTCTGAGGTACCGCCCCTCATGGAGGGGAGGACAGGGCAGTGGAAGAAGTCCTTGGCTGTGCTGGCAAGAGTGTGAGGCTGCTACATCAGAACAGGTCAGGAAGCAGAGAGAGGGCAGGAAACGGGCCCTGCTGTAAGCTGCTAAATTTGTCCTTGAGAGGCGTTATTCTACTACCCAGGCCCCTCCTCCTAATCTCTTGAAAATATGCCACGTGCTGGGGACCAAGTGTTCAGACACAAGAGCCTGTGGTGGACAGTCTGCATCCAAAATAGCTTTTAGGGTGTTGTAAGCAACTTATCTTTTGAGATAAGTTATTGAGACATTACTGAGAAATACATGTGGTCAATTTATAGAGCCAGATAGATTTATAGTGTAGCAACTCTATAAAGGAGATAGATGAGGTCTGGGCTGAAGAGATGGCTAAGCAGTTAAGGTGCTCGCCTGTGAAGCCTAAGAACTCACGTTCGAATCTCCAGGTCCCAAGAAAGCCAGATGCACCGTGACACAAGCGTGCAATGTCGCAGAAGGGGGCGCACATGTCTGGAGTTTGTTTGCAGCAGTCGAAGGCCCTGGTGCTCCCGTTCTCTCCATTTGCCTCTCTCTCTCTCTCTCTCTTTCTCTCTCTCTCTCTCTCTCTCCTCCTTTCTCTCTTTCTCAAATAAAAGAAAGGGAGATGAGACCAGGAGGCATATTCCATCCCTACCACACCACTTCTTAGGCATCGGCATATCCCATTCTTACCAAACTGCTGCTTAGAGTTCAGTGCCTGCATGTGAACTACACACCGTCTGTTAAGTAATTCCTTGTGGTATTTCCATAGTGAGTAATATCAAGTTCATCTGGCTAGGGTTGGGAATTTGCTTTTCGGTGAATCAGCACAACATTTTCCCATAAGAGGGTCCTTGCTGGACTGAACAGAGAATCACAAATACCTTGATAGGTGGTCCTTGAGGTTGAAAGTCGTCTCTAATCCTGACCAGCCTTAAGAAGGCAGACACGTAAAGGCCTTGTCCATGTTGTCCTAACAGCCCTGGTGAGAGAGGTGAGCTCTGTCCATTAAACACTCTTCATCTGAAACAAAGCTCACTAGCTCAGACAGATTTTTTGAAAGACCATAAATGTGAATTTTATTTTGCATTTAAAAAGCCGCACTTTACACCATTGACATGCGGAGGAGAAAAGATTGATAGGGTGACTTCTTCAGAACAGGAGAAGGGCTGGAAATTTGCATATTAATTTATGTACCCAACATGAATGCAGACAGCCATAAAATGCACTTGTAATAATTATACTACCATTGAACTGTGGGCTTTTAATTAAATGGAATGTTTTTATCTTGTGTTTTTCACGTTAACCACGTTGCTATGGATGTCACGCTGTTCTTGCAAATCAAAGTGTTGGAGAGGCCTGGCCTGGGCTTTCATCACTCCAGCAGGCTGGGCCCACATTCCAGGAGTAGGCAGCTGGTTCTTGGTGCCCTGAGCCTGCTTTGAGCTTCTTAGCTTTATGCATGTTTTCAAGGAGGGTGGTGGAGATCTGGCTCAGTTGTACCAGCCTGGGACAGGCTTGACAAAACCCTGGCTTTGGAAATGAGAAATGTGTGCAGTCTGTGAGCCCTCTCAGTAAGTCAGAAAACAAACCCGGGGTGCTCCTGATCCGCGCATGGGGTGTTTGTCAGCACCAGTTGTTTTGACCGTGGCCTCTGTGGCGGACACTGATGCCCAAGTCGGAAGCTGCACTGCACAAACGATCATCTTCATGCTTTGTAATGCAGCTCAGGATATAAAAATATCCTCCTGTTCCTCCACAATTTTTGTTGTTGTTGTTCACAAAAGCTGCTAAGTGGAGTCACCTGTGATTGATAGAAATGATTTTCCATTATGTTTTGATGTTTGATTTGTGGGCTAAACTTGTTGAGCTGCTTTAATTTTTGGTCTTGAAGCAGGGTCTCACTCTAGTCCAGGTTGACATGAAACTCAACTCTGTGGCCCAAGTTGGCCTTGAGCTCACAGCAATCCTCCTGTCTCGAACTCCCTGGTCTTGGGACTTAAGGGTATGCACTGTTATGCCTGATCTCTCTCTCCTTCTCGCTCTCTGTCTCACTTACATGATTTCCAGTCTTGGGATGAAGACTTCACCAGCTGAAACTGGGCATGTCTAAGCCACTAAAACAATTGCAACCAACCCCAGAAAGGGCTCAATGTGCTAGGGTTAGGGTTGGGGATATAAAATGAGTAATAGATATGGGCAAGGAAAGTGACATCAGATATATGCATAGCATTATTGTTCAATTCAGACTTTTGCTGTCATTCATGTGCCCTGTGATATTTTACAACGGCTTTGCAGAAGTTACATGTACTGTCAACAACTTAAGCAAAGTGGGGGGTCGTTATCCCCCACTTAAGTAGGCGTGTTTCACAGAGTGAAACAGAGTGTGAGTTCATAGAACTGACAGCTGGGATTCCGCCGAGGTCATCATAAGGACTAAAAATTTGGCAAAACCTCGGGGAGGCTCTGTTTCCCTATTGTTACAGCGTCATTCTTTTCTCCCAGGAGTCTGGCTTCTCTTGCTTCTCTCTATAGTATAGGCAGAGCAATTCACTGAGCCCTCCCTAGTACTGACTCAGCCCCAAAGCGGATCTCTGCTGTTACTGTTTTGTGTTCAGTTCTAAATTCCTGGGAAAAGACCCTGGCCCAGTCTAGATCTTTCACCTAACCCTGGTTCAATCAACTGTGGCCTGGTCTGGAAAGGAAATGAGAGAGAGGGAGAGGGGACTATAAGCCTACCTATGAACAGGTGACCAGAGTTAAGCAGTAATTCTTGGCTGCTAGGGTTTCCTTCCTGGGAATTCAGAAACTCTCAGAAATGGTGAACTGAATCCTTTCCTCCTGGAATATGTACATATATGGAATGGGCATGCCAAGGCCTCCTGCTGCTGTAAACAAACTCCAGATGCATGCACTGATTTCTGTATCTAGCTTTACATGGGTGCTAGGACATTGAATCCAGACCAGTAAGCATTGCAAACAAGCACCTCTAGCCACTGAGAGCTATCTTCCCAGTCCTCACTCCTGATACCTCAGAATGTGACTTTACTTGGATCTAGGATATAGTTGGTTAGGATGAGACCATACAGGAGGAGGGCAAGTCTTGCACAATTTTGACTGGTGTCCTTATTAGAAGATGACCATGTGAAGGCACACACAGGGACAATATCAGGGGACGGTGGAGGCAGAGACTGAGGATTGCCAGCTGTCACCAAAAGCGAAGACAAGGCTAGGAAAGATTATGTCCAGAGGCCCAGAAGGAGCTCAATCCTGCTGGTGTGACTTCTGATCCCAGCAGCCCCAGAAGTCTGAGGAAGAATTTCCAAGGCTGTAAACCACCTAGTGTGTGGCCCTTTGTTACCACAGAAAGAAATGGAGCGGCGGCCTCTGCAAGCCTTGACACTCTCCTCTAATGGAAGAGGCCCCGAGATTGCCCCTTAAAGCTTGGGGGCTTCTATCACTCTGCCAAAGCTGTCAGAATGACGGGTTGGCTAAAGCACCCGACGTTTACTTTCTCATCTTTCTGGACAGTAGGAGTCCAAGGTCAAGCTGTGAGAGTTGCTTTTTTCTGTGGCCTCTGTCTTTGACTTCAGGATTACAACCTTTCTGTGTGGTCATCTCTGTGTGAAGTTCTGAGTCCTAATTTCTCCCCCCCGCCCCATAGCATCTTCTTAAAAGGACTCTAGATGGACTGGAGAGAAGGTTTAGCGGTTATGCACTTGCCTGTGAAGCCTAAGGACCCTGGTTCAAGGTTCGATTCCCCAGGACCCACGTAAGCCAGATGCACAAGATGGCACACACATCTGGAGTTCGTTTGCAGTGGCTGGAGGCCCTGGCGTGCCCATTCTCTCTTTCTCTCTCTATGTGCCTCTTTCTCTGTCTTTCTGGTGCTCTCAAGTAAATAAATAAATAAATAAACACTTTTTTTAAAAGGACTCTAGCATTACTGGATCACAGCCCACACATATGATCTCATTTTGCCTTAATTATCTCTTTAAGGAGCCCATCTGCAAATATAGTCACATTTAAGGTAGTAGGCACTAGGTTGTTCACGCATGAATTAGGACCTAACTCAGTCCTTTGTAGTCACGTTGACTAGGATAGACTCTTTCAGGGTGTATGCCATGCTTCATATATTTTAGTACCTTCAGAACTTTAGGTAGAATCTGGCCCGAAGTCATCACTCAAGACTGGTAGTGAATGAATGTGCTTCGACTCTTTCTTGAGAGAAAAACAAGCAGGAAGAAAGAAATCTGGCTTTTGCTTGGGTGCTTGCTGTACATAGCCCTCAGCCCAAACGGGAATCTGGATTCCATAGTGAACATGCGCGTACGGGGAGATGACGCTGAAGACGGAAGAGAGCAGACATACCAGATGGGAGAGGTGTGCTGGTGTGGAACCTTCATAGTAGCCCCATCTGGTTTTCCGGTGTGCTTTCAGCATAATGCTCTTGACTGTATGAGAGGTGCAAAATGGAAGTATGCCTGTGTACGTGTGATCATTCTTGTTTCATAATTGGGGAACAGAAGGGTCATAAAACAGAGGAAGAAGACATGGCCCCTGTCTGGGAGTTGCTGACTTTCTCTACGATTGCCACATGGCCCAGCTGTGCCCGGTGACTATACTTATCTCGCTTTCCTCTGCTCATTGCATGGCTAGTCGACCTTGTCCCGGATGCACCGAGGTGTGGGGCCAGTCTTTTTAAGTGGTGTGTGTGTGTGTGTGTGTGTGTGTGTGTGTGTGTGTGTGATATAGATATATGCATTGTGTGTGTGTTTAGATTCATGCAGCCATGTGTGTGCGTCCGGAGGCCAGAGGAGAATGCTACATCTATTCTTCCTTCTGCTATTGCCTATCTGCGTGCTTCCTTGGAGCTGGGCCTCGCCCTCCACTGGGAGCTGTTGTCTGTCAGCAAGACCCAACAACTCTTGGTCTCCGTCTCATGTGAACTGGAGTTATAGATGTGCCTGGCCATGCCCGGCTTTTTACATGGGTTCTGAGGAACTGAACTTGGTGGTCTCTGGCCTGCCATGCTCTCATGCTTAAATGGCAAGCCCTCTTAAGTGCTGAACCATCTCTCTCTGGTCCTTATTCTTTATAAATTCTCAGGCAGTGCTCCTCAAACTTCCTGGCCAATGAGGTTCACTCTAGTTGGTTCTCGGAGCTGTAGATTGCCTGCTCATCATTCCCACAGTGTCTAAATTAGTGCTCTGGTGTGTAGAGCTCAGAAATCTGAATTTTTTAAAATTTACTTATTTGACAGAGAAAGAGGGGGAGAGAGAAAGAGAGAGAGAGAGAGAGAGAGAGAGAGAGAGAGAGAGCAAGAGAGAGAGAGATAATAGGCACACCAGGGCCTCCAGCCACTGCAAACGAACTCCAGATGCATGCACCCCCTTGAGCATCTGACTAACGTGGGTCCTGGGGAATTGAACCTGGGTCCTTTGGCTTTGCAGGCAAATGTCTTAACCATTAAGCCACCTGTCCAGCCCTGGAAATCTGAATATTTAACAAATTCCAAGATATTCCCATAAAGGTCGTCCATGGGTGACCCCCCGGAGAATTCCTATGTGAGGGTGGAGCCATGGCTGGGCTATAACTCAGCTGGTAAAGTGCTTGTCTCACAAGCAAAAGGACCTGAATGTGATCTCCAGCATGTGATCCCAGCATTGGGGAGGTGAAGACAGGAGTCTTGCACTTGCTGGCTAAGCAGCCCAGCCCAGTTGGAGAGTTTCAGACCAAGGACAGATCCTGTCTCCGAAAGAGGTTAGTGGTGTGCTGGAGGGTGACACCCCAAGCAGTCGTCTGGCCTCTGCGTGCACACTTGTGCGTATGCACTCGCCCACATAGGAACATGCCTGCATGCACATGTAACACGCACATACCTGCACAAAGAATTCCTTCTCCGAGGCTGGAAGCTCGGGTAGAAGAAACAGTCTTTACTGTCTCCTCGCTAGCTCATTGCTCTTTTTCTTTTTTTAAGTCGGGGGGCTGGAGAGATGCTTAGCGGTTAAGCAATTGCCTGTAAAGCCTAAGGACCCTGTTTGGAGGCCTGATTCACCAGAACCGATGTTAGACAGATGCACAAGGGGGCACACGCATCTGGAGTTCATTTACAGTGGGTGGAGGCCCTGGTATGCTCATTCATCTCTCTCTGTTTCTCTCTCTGTCTGTCACTCTCAAATAAGCAAATAAAAATAAACAAAAAAATAAAAAAAAAAACCTTTAGCCAGGCGTGGAGGCGCACGCCTTTAATCCCAGCACTCAGGAGGCAGAGGTAGGAGGATCGCTGTGAATTCAAGGCCACCCTGACTACATAGTGAATTCCAGGTCAGCCTGGACCAGAGTGAGATCCTACCTTGAAAAAACACACACACACAAAAAAAAAGAAAAAAAGAAAAGAAAAGAAAAACAAAAACCAACCCTTTTATTGACAACTTCCATAATTATAGACAATAAGCCAAGATAATTCCCTACCCTCTCTCACTTTCCCCTTCACAACTTTACTTTCCATCATATCCCATCCCTCTCACAATCAGTCTTGCTTTTGTTTTGATGTCATCATCTTTTCCTCATATTATGAGGGTCTTGTGAAGGTCGTATTAGGCACTATGAGGTCATGGCTATCAAGGCCAATTTGTGTCTGAATGATTGCATTGTAAGCAGTCCCTACCCTTCCTTTGGCTCTTGCATTCTTTCTGCCACCTCTTCTGCAATGGACCCTGGGCCTCGGAAGGTGTGATCGAGATGTTTCAGTGTTGAGCACTCCTCTGTTACTTCTTGCCAGCACTATGGTACCTTTTGGGTCGTCCCAGTGGTCACTGCCATCTGAAAAGAGAAGCTTCTCTAACCGAAAGTGTAGCTCATGTCTCTTAGCATTGCAGCTGGGCAGCCTGAGCAAAGTCAGTGTGCTTGGGATGGGACGACCGGGTTGTGTCCCTGGGGAATGGCATACATGTGCAGGAGCTGCCTCTTCTGCTTTTGTTTTACCTGGGAAGCGTTTGGTTACAGTGGCCAGGGCACAAGGTTCTTTTCTTCTTGGCTT
Organism: Jaculus jaculus; assembly: GCF_020740685.1. NCBI lineage: Eukaryota > Metazoa > Chordata > Mammalia > Rodentia > Dipodidae > Jaculus > Jaculus jaculus. The sequence goes on along the minus strand of NC_059104.1, from coordinate 11,349,374 downwards.
TATTCAACGTGGCTCAGAATCAAATTGTGCTCTTTAGTAATGGCATTTGCTTCTAGCTTGTGAAAACATAATCATGTTGCGTGGCCTTTTGACTGGGCTTTATAGCAGCTTCTTTCAGGTTTAGACGAACCTGTCGGTGATGGAATTCCCAGGAAGGGTGTTTCTTTGCTACTCTGAGAAGCAATCGTTTTCACACCCATTATTTCTGACTTAATTTCAAATGTCGTTGCTGAGGGAAATGGCCTTTGCTTATGCTGGGAGGCCTTTTGCTGAGATCTGAGATGTCTGTGTTTACAGAATGAATATTCTAGCACGGGCAGATAGTTATTTTTATCCCACTCCTCTGTTGAGAACTAAATGGGAAATAAACCCATGAAAACTAATAGGCAACCATACCACCTATGGCAACTCATTTCAGCACATAATTTTTTTTACCTTCGATATATTAAAAATATAAAACCTTTGTAAATCTCCCTCCGTAGTATCCAAAATTGCATGTCTGATCTTTTATGCACCAGTCATTCCTGAAAATACCCCTGCAATTTCAGTGCTATCCAGAGCAGTTACTGCCCATATTCTATGTGAAGGACTAATGGAGAAAGAGGAATAAATATTATGATAGTTATGACTAAGAGGTCTTACTTTAAGCAGCAAAGCCCAATATTTCTATGGAGATGGAAGTACATCAAACTGTATTTTTTATGATCACATCTAAACTGGGCAATAATGGCATATCAATAAACTTCAATTACACTCAAGAAAATACTGAAAGTGAACCTCTGGTGCGGCTCAATAAAGTCTACAGGCACATTAGCGTTATATAGAGCAGTGACATCCATCTGGTATTTTTCGGTGACTTCTAGTCAATTACTGTGTTTCATCCCGTGTAATCCCCTTTTATCTGCAGTTCCTGCTGGTGTGGTAATTCTCACTCTGTTACATCTGTGGCTTTACTGTGAATTTTTATCGCCTATGAGTCACTGCGTCCCTCCTTGCCCTAGGATGGTACTGCACTGTATCTGTTGAAGAAGATTTAATTGCAATGTGGCATAAAATATGGATTTAGAGATGCATAGGAAATAAGTAAAGTGATTGACACGAGCAGGCTTGGAAATAAAACCTTGTGTTTCGGTCAAAGCATGGAATCTATGAGGGCCTTGGCTCTGGACTTGACAACGTTATTTCAAAGGGTTAAAAATAAATAAGCAAGAGTAAAGAAAACCAAAGAGGCAAAATCAAGTCTATTTCATGGCCATCTTTTGGGAATGAAATTTTGTATGAATATATGTGAAAATGTACATGTGGACAACTGTTTATATGCATATCTTATGTATTTGCATGAATGTTATAAAAATGCATTTTTTATTTTTGGAGAGTTGAATGTATTTTTTTTTAAACTGGCTTTACTTTTTAAAGCAGCTTTAATTTCACGGCAAATGCAGAGGATACTGGTATTTTGGCATATCTCCTCTCTCACCACATTCTGCCAAAAGCTTCCCCATCCTCCATAGTCCTCCGTCCCCGAGTGGTTCACTTGTTACAACAGGAGTGTCTACACGAATACACCTTCACTTAAAGTCCACCGCTTCCACCGGGGGCTCATCCTGGGTCTTGTGCGTTCTATCGGTTTGACAAATGTATAACTGCATGCGTCCACCATTATAATGTGCTAAAGTTCCACTGTCTAGAGATTCCTCTGCGCGCTATCCTTCCATCCTGCCTCCAGCCCATGGAACTGCTCATGTCTTTACTGCCTGTTTCCATCCTTTTGCCTTCTCCAGACATAAATCATAGAATATATAGCTTGGCTTCATTCACTTAGGAAAATGCATCCCCTATGCCTTTTCATGCTTGCTTCTTGGCTATATTTCCTTTCCTTTCCTTTCCTTTTCTCTTTCTTTCTTTCTTTCTTTCTTTCTTTCTTTCTTTTTTTTTTTTTTTTGAGGTAGGGTTTCACTCTAACCCAGGCTGACCTGGCATTCACTATGTAGTCTCAGGGTGGCCTCGAATTCGGGATGATCCTCCTACCTCTGTCTCCTGAGTGCTGAGATTAAAGGTGTGCACCACCATGCCCAGCTGTACTTTTAAAAAAACTAGTGACAAGGAAAACTGAATGTACTAGCTCAGTTTCTGTGAAGATTGTTTTTTAATACAACAGAAACACAGAAATGGCTGACCAGTATCTTTATAGGAACCCTTCGTAATTTGTGAATGGTAGAAATCAACTGAAAAACACAAAGCACCAAATGAAATAGTCAATAGGGTTAGATGCAAACACCAGGTGACTGGTTTTGAAAACCAAGCAAGGGTCTCTTAATCTCGTATGTTACCTATCCAGGCAGAGCATCCTTTGTGGATTAGGATTTTATCCACCATTTGGTTATTAGTTCTTATTTGAGATTAGTTTTCATTGCCTGAGACAACCAAAAGTGAATTGGGCATAGAACTGAAGAGGAGGGGCGAATGTGAAGATGTTTGTATTCGTGGAGAAGCTGGAAAATTTGGCTTTCTTCCCATTCAGAAGCTAGTTTAGAGAATAGCTCTTAATGGTTGATGGCTGGAACCCTTGTCAGTATGAGAACCCCAAGTCAGGACACTGTCAGACGGATTGACTTCATTGTGGGATGTGGATATTTAATTTAAGCTACTTCCTGTCAGAGCCTGGAGAAACTTTTCTTTTATCCATAGTGGGATTCTGTGGGCAAAAAAGACTCTGGGAGACTACCAAAGCAAGGGCCAGCCATTTCAATTACCACTTTTGTTTGTTGTCTTCCTGCAACTTTTCTCCTCCTAGTGCTGGATCACATGAGTTCATAATTTATGGAGAGAGAAGAAATTATATGTCACATATAACAATCTGGTAAATATTTATGAATATTCTGCTTCTTAATGTGAGGGTGTGAAAATAACAGCTCCTGATTGCATATTAGCAATTAATATAAGCCTAGAGAAGAAGGCAAGAGAGGTACAGCCCCAAAACATAAAAATAGGAAAGTCTTTGCATCCGCACAGGGCATCCCTGTTAAATTTTCTTGCTTTTGTTGACACGCTTGACTTGCTTTGGTTTCATTACTTTTCTAATAAACCCTGGAGCTGTGCTTTCACTGAACCTGGATGTTCATCAGGGACACAGCAAAATGCTTTCCACATCCAATGTGGAATGGACAACAAGAAAGAAAAACACCCGCTTGGCAGTTTTAATTAGAATTAGGAGGATTTCCAGGTTGGTTAGCTGACTTAGCGAAAGCCCCCCACCCTCAAAAAAGGAGCCACATCAGACCCTCTCATGGGCCAGTCAATTTTGCTCAGATCAGTGACCACAGCTTGTGTCTCTGGATCTGCACAATCATCTGGACCATGTGACCCTGTGATCGTTGAGGAAGCTGCATACAGAGTGCAAGAGCATCATCACACTTCTGGTCAAAGGGTTTAAAAGAGCCCTGGCATCTGTGGTCCACACATAACACTGATAGATGAGAAGAGAACAGTAGACAGGGAAGATGCCACTTAGCATCAGGGTAGCAATTGTCCTTTAGACCCTGACCTTAGAGCTTCAGCTTCCTTACCAGGAACTTAGCAGTTAGGACTTAATGCTATCCTATCAGATGCTCATTTTGAGCCTAAACCTTCATTTCTCTACTAGTTCTTCACTCTGAAGTCATTTAGACCCAAACTACGTCGTGGCCTCTGAGTCTTGTTCAAGCTCTCTCACAAGACCCGTCTCTAAGGCTTTCTACACTTTATCTGCTGTGCTTTCACGTAATATTGTGTTTGAAGTAAGCACCTTCCTATTAAAAAAATAGGTTTAGGGAACATTGTAAACTATACCATGGGTATGCCATGAGAAATAACCTGACTGTGGGAAAGTTTACAGGATGAATGGCCTGGTTTCTCCCACAAGGACCTTGTAAATGATAAGGAGACGTGCCAAAATAATCTACCTTTACCCGGCCCATTCTTTCTCTTCTACAAAAGTCAGTTGTTTTCTCTCAAATGGATCTTTGCCATTCACATGTAGAAATTCCATGAGGTTCCTGTGTTTCCTCCCTGTGGAATCTCCAGTCTGGGGCAATGTCTCACATAAGGTAGATGGGTATCAAATATTTGTTGAATAAACATATAACTTAATTTTTAGCTTTGGGATACATCTTTCAACTGGCATGTGAAAGTTATGTAGGCAATTATGTAAATAATAGAAATAATAGATGAATTTCCAAGCAATTTGAGAAGAAATGTAATAAAGCAAATCTTACCAGTAAGAGACAGGAGAAGAAAAGCCAAGAGAACCAGCAATGTACTGAAAACAAAACAGAATAGCAGAAAGGGGAAACACTGGGAATCACAACCTATGTGAAGGGCATGACTCTCAGATTGAATTTTTAAAAATCTCATTATAAGCTGTTTACAAGAAGTAGGTATAAAACCAAATGATGCAGAAAGCTTGAAAATAAAGGAAAAGATAATTATATACCAGGCAAATGTTAATAATAAGGAATCGGGAGCAATAATGCTCCAAAGCCAAAATATAGCGCAAGGGTAATAGCATGAAGGAAGGAAAAAGGAAATATGCATTATAGTAATGGAAGACCTACAAGAAAGAAGAATCATAAAGCAATTTCCAATTCTCATCATAGCTTTGACCTACAAAAATGCAAGGACAAATTGAAAATCTACAACATAGGGAGAGATTTTAACAGTCCTCTCTGAGAAACTGACAGATCATGTTTAAAAAAAAATATTGAGGACACAGTGTAATCGGGTATACCTAAAACAGATTTTGGTGGCGGTTGGGGGCGGGAGGAACTGGCCAAAAATCGTGCTCCAAAAAATGTATTTCAAGGTGTGGTGGTTTGATTCAGGTGTCCCCCATAAACTTAGGTGTTCTGAATGCTAGGTTCCCAGCTGGTGGATATTTGGGAATTAATTCCTTCTGGAGGGAGTGTATTGTTGGGGGCGGGCTTATGGGCTTTATAGCCAGTTTCCCCATGCCAGTGTTTGGCACACCCTCCTGTTGCTGTGGTCCACCTTCTGTTGGCCAGGGGGTGATGTCCACCCTCTGCTCATGCCATCGTTTCCTCCTGCCATCGTGGAGCTTCCCCTCGAGCCTGTAAGCCAAAATAAATCTCTTTTTCCCAGAAGCTGCTCTTGGTTGGGTGATTTCTAACAGCAATGCGAACCGGACTGCAACAGTAAAGTGGTACCGAGGAGTGGGGTTGCTGCTAGACACCTGACTGTGGCTTTGGCCTTTTGGAGCTGATTTTCAAGAGGAATGTGGCAGGAGTTGAAACGTTGGCCTAAGAGATGCCTTGCAGTGCTGTAAGTACAGCTTGATGGTCTATCCTGGTCAGAGCTGAAAGACCTGAATGCAGTAACAACTATGAACTGTGAGGTCTGGTTTATGAGGGTGAGAAAGAGCTTTGCTTGGACTGGGCTAGTAGTTTGTGTGAGAAGCTTGCTCTTATGCATGTGTCCTGAGAAGTTGTGCAGGGTTGCTTTGCGTAGAAATGAACTGGTGTGAGCAGAGGTATATGGCACAGAAAGAAAAATCTTTGGGTGAACTCTTGCCCATTCAGCTGCAACTGAGAGATTACAACCTATGAGACTGGGCTAGCTGACCTGTGCTGGGGCAACAAGAAGAATGTAGACTCTTTTGAAGGGGCCTGAGTGCTCAAGGGGTGTCCTAGTCTTCAAAGTCTGCTTTATTCCCCCCTGGATTAACAAATTGGCACCTTACCTGGTATAGTGGAGAAGAAATGCTGTAAAGAGGGTCATTGAGTTTGCAACACGGTCTTGTGTTTTGGAAATGGCCATGGGCAGTGTGAAGCGGGTTTGCTGGTTGCCTGCACAGAGACCCCATGGGGCTACGAGGATGAACCGTGGCTTGCAGTGGAGACCCATTGGAGATGCCGGGACCATGAGATGGCTGCCGAGGAGCTGCCGGCCCCGATGAAGTTCTCCAGGACTGTGAGTAGCCTAGCTGGAGGGGCGGAATTGGAATGCCAGAGACTTGTTGCTGGATTAGAATTTTCGGACTTGAAGATTTGTCACTGGCTAGAGTTGCTGGACTTGAAGCTACAGAGTTTGATGTTTGCCCTGGTTGTTTTAAATCTTGTATTGGTTGAATGTTTCTTTGCTATGCCCAATGCCATCTACTGCAGTGTGAATATTTATTCTGTGCCATTATGGGTTTTTTGAGGTTATTTTTTGGTATTACGGCTCAGTTAAAAGATCTTCAACTATGGGGATATATGAACATCATTGGAATTGATCAAAAACTATGGGGACTTTTAAAGTCAGACTGAATACATCATGTCTGGATATCAGTTTATGGGGGCCAGGGGCAGAATGTGGTGGTTTGATTCAGGTGTCCCCCATAAACTTAGGTGTTCTGAATGCTAGGTTCCCAGCTGATGGAGATTTGGGAATTAATGCCTCCTGGAGGGAGTGTATTGTTGGGGGCGGGCTTATGGGCTTTATAGCCAGTTTCCCCATGCCAGTGTTTGGCACACCCTCCTGTTGCTGTGGTCCACTTTCTGTTGGCCGGGGGTGATGTCCACCCTCTGCTCATGCCATCGTTTCCCCCTGCCATCGCGGAGCTTCCCCTCGAGCCTGTAAGCCAAAATAAATCTTTTTCCCAGAAGCTGCTCTTGGTTGGGTGATTTCTACCAGCAATGCGAACCTGACTGCGACACAAGGGTTGTGAGGATTGTAGATAACAAGGCTATTTCATTGACGAGGACCATGGAAACAACCACACATTGCATAAACAAAAGGAGAGAACGGAGAGTCCCTGGTCCATTGTCTGAGCTTTTAAAACATCCAGACCCAGACACCGCATCAGCAATGATTCTCAAAGAGGATGCCACGGATCAATTTCACTGGAATCACAGGGCAATTTCTTAGATGGAATGAGCCACTCTGGGGAATAGGTCCCTTGTTCACAAGTCCTTCTGGGCACTTGTTGTGAGGGAGTTTCTAGATTAATTAAAGTGGAGAGACCTACCCTAAATGTGGAAGGATCTTTTCCATGGTTGGGGGAAGGGCAGACTAGAGAAGGAGAAAGTGAGCTGAGTACCAATGTCCATCATTATTTCCTGACCGCAGCATGAGCAGCTGACTCAGGATTCTGTTGTCATGACCTCCCGCCGTGATGTCCCTTACAACTGTGAGCCAAATGAACCCTTCATCACTCAAGTTGCGTTTGTCAGTTTTTTTTTTTTTTTTTTTTCTGTTTTTTTCAAGGTAGGGTCTCACTCTAGCCCAGGCTGACCTGGAATTCACTATGGAGTCTCAGGGTGGCCTCGAACTCACGGCGATCCTCCTACCTCTGCCTCCCGAGTGCTGGGATTAAAGGCGTGCGCCAACATGCCCGGCTCTCAGTTTTGTTTTTTTTTTTAATATTTTATTTTATTTGAAAGAAGGAGAGAGAAAGAGGCAGATAGAGAGAAAAAGAATGGGTGTGCCACGGCCTCTAGCCACTGCAAACAAATTCCACACGCATGCGCCCCCTTGTGCATCTGGCTTAAGTGGGTCCTGGAAAATTGAACCAGGGTCCTTAGGCTTTGCAGGCAAGTGCTTTAACCACTAAGCAGTTTCCCCAGCCCAGTTTTTTTTTTTTTTTTTTTTTTTTTAAATCACAGCAACAGGGAAAATAACCAATACACTGCTGAGGTGTGAGAGTCACTGGTATAGACCCAACCTCAGAAGCCCACCTGCCGGTTTTGGTTTGGATGTTCTTCAGGCAATATAAACACACATTTAAAAATTTTTTTTTGTTTATTTATTTGACAGCTACAGACAGAGAGAGGAAGAGGCAGAGAGAGAGGGGGCGGGGAAGGGAGAGAATGGGCATGCCAGGGCCTCCAGCCACTGCAACCGAATTCCAGACACGGGCAGCCCCTTGTGTGTCTGACTGATGTGGGTCCTGGAGAATTGAGCCTCAAACCGGGGTCCTTAGGCTTCACAGGCAAGCGTTTAACCGCTAAGCCATCTCTCCAGCACCACTCATTGTTTTACAGTTCTACTTTGTAATCTTCATGACAGTCTGCTTCATGGAAAAGCTCGGGCCTGGGAGAGAGAAGATCATTCTGGTAGTTTCCTGCTTAATCCTTTCCTAAGTCTTTTAATGTAGATTTAGAGTTTAAAAAGGTAAAATCGTAGCTTGTACACTGTAATTATTAGAAGTGTGATATATAGATAAAGAAGGATAGGTTGAATAAAATTAATCTACTATGACAAGTTGTGATACCTGCCTCCCATGCTTAGACCACGGGTAAATTTTTTTGTTTGTTTGTTTTGTTGATTTGAGGAAGGGTCTGGCTCAAGCCCAGTCTGACCTGGAATTTACTATGTAGTCTCAGGGTTGCCTTGATCCTCCTACCTCTGCCTCCTAGGTGCTGGGATTAAAGGTATGCGCCACCACACCAGCTGTCTATGGGTGAATCCTCACCAGTATCCATGTCTGGTTTTCTAGTAGCTGTTTGTGTTCATAGCCATCTTTAGGTCTCGGGATGAGCCGTTCAGCAAAAAGACATTGAAGAATGAGTGGAACTGGGTTTAGAGGACAATTCCCTCTGCCCTTCTTTATTGGGGTGTGACATCTATTATTTTTTTTTTTTTGCTCAGTTCCATTTTGTCCTGCTGAAATGGCTACAACTTGCTGGCAGCATTTTCAGTAGCAAGTGCGACATCTCCTTTGGAGAGTGTTTGTATATTAAAAAAAAGAAACCCAGAATTGAATCATTCATGCAAATGACAATTTGCATATATCCATAAAATTATTCAAAGATGCATATCTAACACACCACAGAGGAAGCCTGGGGAGAGGAGGGAAATCAGAATGAGGGAAAAAGGAACAAAAGCAAACCAGAGCACACAATGATTATAATGTGCCTCAAGCCCAGAGGCATAATTAACTAGCATCTCTATGTTTAAGTTCCTAAAGGGAAATATAACGTTCTTTTTTTTTTTTTTTTTTTGGTACTAAACTTTAAACCCAAGGCCTCTTGCATGCTAGGCAAGTGCCCTTCTACCAAGTTATATCCTCAATGCTAGAAAACAAATAAATGGATGATTTTCACTGGGCCTCTCCTCTCCTGTGGTCCTTTAGAGACCCCACCTGATCTCATTCCAGCGTTCCGCGCTCATTGGGTTTCATGCATACAGAGAGCCACGACTGCCCTGGGAAACTGACCTGAGTCCACCCTATCATCTTAGTACATTCACTGGGACATGCTGGAAGCCAGGAAGGAAGTTTTCCTTGGTGGACAGGCTTGCAAAGATACTGCATTCACACCTTCAGTTAATCCAAGGTAACATATACCTACCATTGTTACTACCTGCATCTCAGAGGCTGCCCATCCAATTTTTCTCATGGGACCTTGCATTTTTTTCAGACATGAATTGTCATTTGATTTCTCCTCGTTACTTATTCATCTTAGTCTATGGTTTTCTAGGAACAGATTTATTTATCTGATGGTAGTGCTTTGTGAGCTTACATTCCTCCATATCTAACAATGGTACCTAATCAAGTATGAGGACAGTCTTCTGGACTGGTGAGTTTGAATGGGGGAATTAGACTCCTTATGTTTGTAAAATCCTAGATCCTCAAGCTGCTAGAAGTCACTTGACAGGAAGTATCTTTAGAAATATCCCTAGCATTCAAGAATGGAACATATGTAAATTTGGAGACTAATCACAGTCAAACTATGGGCTTGATGGGATTTTAGGCTGGCAAACAAAGAAATTGCTCAGGCTTTGGGGTTCCACAGCTAGGGTACTGAATCTTAGCAGAGCCATAACTAAATGTGTGACCATAGACTTAGTATCAAATCATTTCAAATTCATTTTGTCATCTAAGGAACAGGGATAATCCAATCCACCTGCAGATTTCTTGTTAGAATTGAATATACCACACGTGAAAAAACTAACCATATGTCATGTGCAGACTGGATGCCATTTAAAATCTGTCTCTTCTTTGGTTGGGAGAAAGATTTGCTACATACTAAGGATGGGATTCAAATACCCCCTTCCCCCCTGGAATGTACTAATCCTGATTACATGGAGAGAATGGATAAGCATGAGGAGGTCTCTGTGTGTGCAGAGTACGTGTGGTGATGTACGTGAGTGTGGTTGTGTAGGTAAACACGCACTGTGCACATACGTGTGGACGCTAAAGTAGAACTTTGGGTGACCTGTTGTCCGTCCCTGTTGCTCATCTGCATATTTCCCTGAGACGGAGGCTTCCCCTCAACTCCTAGCTGGCTTTTGCAGTCAGCGAGCCCCAGCGATTCTCCAGCCACGTTCCCCCTTTTCTGGGGTTATAGAAAGGGGTGCCTATGCCCACCTTTGTCACACAAATTCTGGGGAGCCAAATTTGGGGGATCTCAGGCCTTCCCAGGTCCTCATGCTTAAGTAGTAAGTGCTCTGAACTGCTGAGTCATCTCCCCAGGCCCCAGATTGATTAATATTGTAACCCTGTTAATACAACTCTTTTGGATGACTCACAAAGTCATAGATCATGGTTTTTGTCTAACTCCGTTATACAGATATGTGATAAATAAACAAATCTCTTTTCTCTATCCCTCACCTTTTCCTGGTTACAGCAAACACCCTTTTCCTACAATACAAGACTTGAAACCTGTGGCATGGTGACTGTCAGAAAAAGCCAGATGGCTGAAGAGATGACTAAGCAGTTAAAGTGCTTGCCCGCGAAGCCAAATGACCCACCTTTGACTCACCAGGACCCAAGTTAGCCAGATGCACAAGGGGCTCACGCGTTTGGAGTTCATTGGCAGTGGTTGGAGGCCATGGCTCACCCATCCTCTCTCTTGTTATTGGCCTCTTTCTCTCTCTCATAAATAAATAATTAAAAATAAATTATTTAAAATTTATTTATTTATTTATTTGACAGAGAAAGAGGGACAGGGAGAGAGAGAGAGAGAGAGAGAGAGAGAGAGAGAGAGAGAGAGAGAGAACGAGAGAGAGAGAGAGAATGGGCATGCCAGGGTCTCCAACCACTGCAAACGAACTCCAGTCAAGTATGTCCCTTGTGCATCTGGCTAACTTGGGTCCTGGTGAGTCAAACGTGGGTCATTTGGCTTCGCAGGCAAGTACCTTAACTGCTAAGCCATCCCTCCAACTTGATTCCCCAGTACCCGCGTAAGCCAGATGCACAAGATGGTGCATGCATCTGGAGTTTATTTACAGTGGCTGGAGGCCCCGATGCATCCATTCTCTCTGTTTTTCTCCCTTTCCCTGTCTGTCTGCCACTCTCAAATAAATAAAAATAAACAAAAATTAAGAACAAAAAGAATAACACTATCAATTTTAAGCCTAAGGGCCGTTCTTTGATCACGGAGTATCCATATGCCACTTGCTTTGCTACTGAAAGTGTGGTCCGTAGATCAGCATCATCCCCAGTGTTTGGCAATGGGTTAGAAGTGTAGAATCTTCGGCCTGCCTAATCCTGGTTTTAACACAATCCCCCGGTGACACATATTTCATAAAAGTTTGAGAAGTACTGTTTCTAAAACCTACGACTTATCTTTGTCTGAGTGAAATTCACTGGGTTTATCTTCAAAGCTTCGTCATGTCTCCTAAAGTTCCTGTGAGGGGCTTCCCATTTTCTTATGCAGGGAAACAGAGCTGGAGGATAAAGGGGACTTGCTGAGGGATAGGGAGTGGCAGTGGTTACATAGGGAGTGGGGCCACAGTGGTGTGCAGGCAGCTGCCACAGTATGTGATGTGGGGACTCCTGTTGGAGCCACATCTGCCTTTTGATACCAGAGTTAATTAAACAGTCCTAACATAGCATGCCATTTGCACAAGATGATGGCTTTTGAAAGTTGTCGAAGTTCCTTTGAAACAAGAGAGATTGGTCTGCACACCAGCATTTTAAAGACTTGATTAATGTCACGCTATTTATTTTGGCCACCCCGATCTTTAATTATAAAATTACACAGTCTGGAACGGGGCTTGTTGGACTTCTCTGTGTCAAGCTTAACTGAACACGGGAGATCTCTCTGATCTCCTGTCGTGGTGTGGGCTTCAAATTCATGATGCGAACTGCCTTGCTCTGACTCTTGACGCCCTGCTCTGTCGGTTCTGGTCTTAGGTGTTGGAGGGTAAGGGCATATCACTTCTGCTGTGGCCAGCTGCTTCTGGATCCACTTTCTTTTCTTTCTTCCCCTCTCTCTCTCTCTCTCTCTCTCACTCTCTCTCTCTCTCTCTCTCTCTCTCTCTCTCTATATATATATATATATATATAAATTTTTTTGTTTATTTTTATTTGTTTGAGAGTGACAGAGAGGAGGAGGAGTAAGACAGAAAGAGAGAGAGAGAGAGAGAGAGAGAGAGAGAGAGAGAGAGAGAGGGAGAGAGAATAGGTGTGCCAGGGCCTCCAGCTACTGCAAATGAACTCTCGACGCATGTGCCCCCTTGTGCATCTGCTTAACGTGGGTTCTGGGGAATCGAGCCTCGAACCGGGGTCCTTAGGCTTCACAGGCAAGTGCTTAACCGCTAAGCCATCTCTCCAGCCCTGGATCCACTTTCAATGGGCCTCTGAGGAGATCCTTGGTGAGTAGATGAATCTGAGCTTCTGTTCTCTGCCTACTTGTTTTCTGCTAGTTTTCTTGAAATGTGCATTCTCTGTAAAGAAAGGAATTATAGGCAAGCAATCTACTACATGTCGACCTAAGCCCCCAAGAAATGAAACTTATGCAAATCAAATGAAGATGTAGGAAATTCTATGATGCCATTTTCATTGAAAGTCTTGTTTGGTTTTGCAAGCCGCCGGGTCATCTACTGGAGACTCACAGCTCCCAGTGTTAAAGGTGATGCTTTTGTCCTGCCTCACATCCACTTCTGACTCCTACTTGTTGAGGAAAACAGAGTAAGCGCTTAGAGTAGAAATAGGTCCATATCACAGGAAGTAATGTTCATGCAAATTCCCTTTCAAATGTTTCAGGCACTAGAAGGTCACTTTAAATGGCATCTCTTCTAGACATGGCTATCTTTATATTGTGCCCATTTTGTTCTTTCCATTCCCCATCACTTTTAAGCACATCTAAAGTTATTGTTTTGAACTTTAGCATCCTAATATATTTTTTGAAAGATAAATGAAAACCAACAGACCATGTCGTCCTTATCATGTAGGTAGCTTTGGTTTGCCATTCTTAAGTCTTCTAAATAAAATTTCCACACACTTTTTAACACTTCATCTCTGGTGAAAATTAAAATGTTGCTTAAAATCACACCATGGCAATTTTGTGCAGAGTATGAAACTTTCACACTAGATGCTATTATAAAATCATTCATATTGAGTAAGTGTCAAAATGACTAGGAGTTAGTAGCATAGGGAATAAAATGCTTTTGATCCCCCTACTGATATCCAAAGAATTTTGATGTAGTTTAAAGATGGTTACAGATGCGTTTTATTGCACTGGGATGACGATATGTTCTAAGTTTCAATATGGTAGCCACTCACTGGAATCGAGTTAGTGTAGGGATTGAGTCAATCTCATCATCTCATCTCTTCTCCCTTTCTCTCATCTTCTTTTAAAGGAGTTAATGATTTTTTTGTGCACACCATCAAAAAATTATGTGATAGAGGAGTTCTCAGCACTGCAACATCTCTATCACACCTTCCAAGGCTCAGGGTCCATTGCAGAAGAGGTGGCAGAAAGAATGTAAGAGCCGGGCTGGAGGGTTGGCTTAGCAGTTAAGCACTTTCCTGTGAAGCCTAAAGACCCTGGTTCAAGGCTCGATTCCCCAGGACCCACATAAGCCAGATGTACAAGGTGGCACATGCATTTGGAGTTCGTTTTCAGTGGCTGGAGGCCCTGGTGCTCCTATTCTCTCTCTCTCTCTCTATGTGCCTTTTTCACTCAATGTCTATCACCCTCAAATAAATAAATAAAAATAAACAAAAAATTAATAATAATAAAAAGAATGTAAGAGCCAGAGGAAGGGTAAGACTCCTTACAAAGTGATCCTCCAGACACAAAATGGCCTAGATATCCATGACCTCACAGTGCCTGACACTACCTATACAAGACCATCATAAGAGGAGGAAAAGATCATGACATGAAAATAAAAGAGACTGGATGAGAGGGGGAGGGGATATGATGGAGAGTGGAGTTTCAAAGGGGAAAGTGTGTGGGGGAGGAGGGAAAGAATTACCATGAGATATTGTTTACAATCATGGAAATTGTTAATTATAAAAATAAAATAATAATAATAATAAAAGCTTTTGCACGCATGTATGTGTGTGGTGTCTATGAATGTTTGTATGTGTGTGGCCCCGGATTGTGTGGGTGTGCATGTGCATGTGGAGGCCAGAGGTCAACTTTGGGTGTCTTTATTAATCACTCTTCACCTTATTTGCATGCGTGCGTGCATGTGTGCGTGTGTGTGTGTGCGTGTGCGTGTGTGTGTGTGTGTGTGTTACAGACATGTTATGTGCACACATGCTAGCAGGTGCATGTTAGCCCAAGAAGAACGGCAGGCATCATTCTCTGTCACTCGTCCTTGTCATCATGAGACAGAGTCTCTTTCTGGAAGCAGACCTGGGGTCTTTATGAGCTGCGGTAGTTCTCCTGTCTACTTCCCTTCGGGACTGGGGGTGCAGATGGCATGGGGATGCAGAGGACACAGCCTGGTGCCCTCTCAGGCCCTCAGGCTTGCGGTAAGTGTTCTTAACTGCTGAGCAATCGCCACAGCCCATCCACCTTAGTTTGCGAGGCAGGGTCTCTTACTGAATCCGGAGCTCACGGATTTGGCTAGTTAGGCAGTCTACTTTGCCAGCAAGCTGTTTCTGCCTTTCCAGGGCTGGGATTAAGGCATGTACCAAATATAGCTTTTTTGGTGTGTCCTGGGAATCTATGTCCAGATCCTCATTCTTTGAATACTAAACATTTTCCTGATTGAGTCGTCTCCCTAACCCCCACCTATGTTGCTTTTGAAGTACTCCAGTAGAGTTGAATAGTTGTGACAGAAACTATTTCATAGAGCCTGAGGTACTTATGATCTAGCCCTTTATGGAAAATCTTTGTCAATTCTAACCTAGACCAATGTTTAATGGACTAGGGTCTGTAAGGCACAATGAAAAGCTGTCATGCCAACTCAGAGCTACCTCATTTTGGATGTTTGTAGCAAACTGCTTATTGAATATTTTGTTGTGATTAGAATATTTTAAGTTAGTTGTTGTTTTTTTTTTTTTTTTTTTTTGGTTTTTCAAGGTGGGGTCTTGCTCTAGTCCAGGCTGACCTGGACTTCACTGTGTGGTCTCAGGGTGGCCTCGAACTCACTGCAATCCTCCTAACTCTGCATCCCAAGTGCTGGGATTAAAGGTGTGAGCCACCACGCCCGGCAAGTTAGTTTTTTTTTTTTTAATTTTTCCTGTAAAGTGCAGTTTGCAGTCCAAGTAAAATTTCAGGATCAAAAGAGAGTGCAAGTTAAAAGTCTTTGTCAGCATATATGTGTGCATCTGTGTGTGCCTAAGAGGACGCATGAGTCATTCCATGAGTAAACACACATCATGAACTGCTAGAAGTTCTGCTGGATCTTCACATTCCTCCCATCAAAGTTCTCTTTTGCCAAGAATGTACAAGACTGCTTGCAGCCACATTGACAGAAGGCCCCTCTGCGACTCTGCAATGCAATCTGTTGGGGAGTCTAGGGAATCTGGTTCTGTCCAGAGCTGGGCAACTTGAGGGAGGCAGGTGTGCATCCATAGTGAGCTGGTGATCAGCCTGCTGCTTCTCCTGTGCAAGAGGCAAAGTTGGTTTGTGCAACTTGCTCTAAGTAACATTTTCCTTTGGCTGTATATGAGTCAGCAACACTCTTCCCCAACCCCACCACATCAACAAGAGGCTGGGAAGAGAACACTCATCCCATGCTTTCTGGGGACAAGGCAAGCAGAGAAAGAAGGCTGAGAATGCCTTTGCTTTGAGATAGGTGTGGGCATGAGCAAGATGTGGGCTGGTATTCTCGTTGACTCTTTCTTGCCATAGTAGAAAGTCTGGTGTTTGGTAATGTGTAAATAAAAGAGCTTGCTTTGGCTCACAGTCCTGACAGCTGGAGAGTCTAAAGAGCCAGTCTCTTACTAGAACCTCATAGTAGATAGCATCACATACGTGATAGAGAAGTCACGTGGCAAGAAAGGAAGAAAGAGAAATGGGAGGCCAGGCTCACACAACAGTCAATCTTTTGGACTAAACCAGATCCAGTTCTCTCTGTGAGGCTAGCATTCATCTGTCATGAGGGTGGCCGTAATATACTCACTCACCTGCTCCTACAGGTCCGACCACCTTTCAATACTATGGCATTGGAGACCCCGATTCCAGAACACAAACTTTTGGAAGACAAGTCCCACCCAAACCGTGTAGTTGGCGATGTGGTGACTTTAATATCTTGTGACCCTACCTTTCAGCTTAACAGAATGACATGTAGGAAGGCCAGGTCACGGTCATGCGATCTTGACCAAGCCAAGTAACCTTTCTGCAATTCAGTTTCTTCCTATTTCTCTGTCCTTCCTGCCTCACACCCAATAGGAGGCTATGATAGTAATGAACGTATGAATATGTGAAAATACTCTAAGGTCTTATGGGAAGCCCTTAGGTCATTGGGCAGTTTGCACAAGACCACATGGTAATTTTTTTTTTTTGCAACCCCCCTGAGTGCTGTGCAGAGCATTGCTTTGCAAAGATCAAGCCTGCCATGCCTAATTCTTTCTTTCTGCTCCTGTTGGCGATGTGTCCGGTTGTTCCTGCTTACCCTCCCAACACGATGTGCCACCGCCTGTCACTCTCATCAGAGGCCAGTGGAGCTGCCCCATCTTGGACTAAATAAATCTTCTCTGTTTATAAGTTATCTGCCTCAGTACTTCATTATGGTAATGCGAAGTTGACAAATAAATAACAATGGGAGAGATGACAGAAGGGTGCTTTGGGGAAAACCCTACCCTGAGCTGACTTTCCAGTGTATCAGAATGTCAGTAGGTGCAGTGTTGAGCTCTTAGCAGTGTTTATCACTGCGGAAACCATAAAGGGCAAGCCTGTAATAAAAACCATGGAAATAAGTGATGGCCAGCCAGATGAAAAAAAGCAAAGACCATTGATTCCGAGCTTGCTATAGCCATGGAGCCAGTCGTGATCATTTGTTTTGATGCAGAGAATCAAGGGCAGATAGAGAAATGGGGGAGGCAATGTAGTGAAAAGAAGGGAGAGCTACAGGCATGGCCTGACTGGAGGCTATCAGAATGCAGATGCTAAGGATGGATAAGAGAAGCAGGACATTCTATGTGATTGGTCAGAAGAGCAGATTTGCCTTCTCTGGTTGGTCCTAAATTTGAAGAAGGGGAAAAAATATTAAGAAAGCTGTCAGGTACTGGAGAGACAGCTAAGCTATTAAAGTGTTTGCAGCAAAGCCAAAGGACCCAGATTCAATTCCCCAGTACCCACATAAAGCCAGATGCACAAGGTGGCGCATGTGTCTGGTGTTTGTTTGCAGTGGCTAGAGGCCCTGTCGTACCCATTCTCTCTCTGTCTCTTCTCAAATAAATAAAATATTTAAAAAATTTAAGGGCTGGAGAGATGGCTTAGGGGTTAAGGAGCTTGCCTATGAAACCTAAGGACCCACGTTTGACTTTCCAGGTCCCACGTAAGCCAGACACACAAAGGTGAGCCAAGCATAATGCCTGTTAGGTGGCACAAACGTCTGACATTTGATTCCAGTGGCTGAGGCCCTGGCATACCAATTCTCTCTCTAAAATAAAAAAATGAAAAAATTAAGATGTTATGGAACCTACTTCTTCACTAGCTAGTAATATATGTGTTTAAAAGAAAAAAAGGCAGGCTGGAGATATAGCTTAATGATTAAGGCACTTGACTGCAAAGTCAAAGGACCTAGGTTCGATTCATCAGGGCCCACATAAGCCAGATACACAAGGTAGTACATGCTTCTGGAGTTTGATTACAGTAGCTATAGGCTCTGGTGCATCCATATTCTCCCTTCCCCTCTCTCTTTCTCTCTGCTTAATTCCTTTCTTTCTTTCTTTCTTTCTTTCTTTCTCTCTCTTTCTTCCGTTTTCTTTCCTTCTCTTTCTCAAATAAAAATTTAAGCATGGGCCTTGTTTAAGCTTGTTTCTTATAGACCATGAAGGACTCCAACAGTGTAAAGCTACTCTCAGGGATTTCTTTCAGAAACAAAGAAAAGTGCATGCACTTCTAAGCAGGCTTCTTTAAGTTAATCATAGAGGTCAGAACTTTCTTGCTTAATAAAGTAAGCTGTTAGTTATTAAGTCCTGGCCATTTAGGGATGATTATTAGAGAAATCATTATTTATCTCCCTAGATTGTTGCTAAAGTCTGCCTTGACATAGCTCGTAGGAGTTCATGGAGGTCAAATTAAAAAGATATATTCCAACAGAGTAGCCTGTTTTCCTAGAGAACTAAATAAATAAATAAATAAATTCAAGGGATATCTCCGTCATTAAAATGCTTGCCTCACAAGCATGAGGACCTGAGTTCAGTCATCAGTACATGCAGTAAAATGTTCGGCATGGTGACATGCACTTGTTATCCCAGTGCTAGGGAGATGGAGACAGGAAGATCACTGGGGTTCCCTGCTAGCTAGTCTAGCCTAGTTGGAAAGCTCCAGACCAGTAAGAAACCTCATCTCAAAAAATGTCCCTGTATAAGATACATGGAACAACATGGGTACTTCTCAGAAAATGTTAGTTCATACCACTTTAGCACTTCTGGCCTCATTTCTTTGTTTCACTTTCTTTTTATATATATTTAATTAAATTAGTTAATTTATTTGACAGAGAAAGAAGGACAGAGAGAGAGAGAGAGAGAGAGAGACAGAGAGAAAATGGGCACACCAGGGCCTCCAGCCACTGTAAAGAACTCCAGACGTGTGCGCCCCCTTGTGCATCTGGCTAACGTGGGTCCTGGGGAATCGAACCTGGGTCCTTTGGCTTTGCAATCAAATGCCTTAACCACTAACCAATCCCTCCAGCCCTGTTTTACTTTCTTGATGAAGTCTCCAAGTCATTGAGTAGATAGAAGTATATACTTTCTCTTAAATCTTCATATTATTAACTTTTAGGAGTGCACAGACCCATTTGAATTTTGATGAAAGATAAGGATCCTTCATTATAAGTTTATACACATGCACATACAATTGACTTTATAAAAAATTAAGGTATTCATAAATTAGTTCACTGACGTTAATTTTATACAACAAGTTTATGTATTAAAAACATCTAGGTAGTTTTACAAGCTGGTAAATGGATTGTACTCTCTGGAGTGAGATCTACACATTGGACCTTTTGAGAGTGACTCAGATTTCAGCTACTGCTATGAGGTCCTCAAACTTCAGTGAGCATCAGAATCATGTGGAGGGCATGCGAAGCCTGGATTGCTGGCCCATGGCCAGAGCTTCTCCTTCTATAGGTCTGGGCTGAATGGTGAAGAGCTAGCTTCCTGGGTGATGATGCTAGGTCTTTGACACTCAGCCATGGAGGAGTGAAGTCAGGATCCAGTCTGAGAAGTGTTTACTTGACACACATACACACACACACACACACACACACACAGACACACACACACATGAGTCTGAGTCTTGTCCTGCTAAGCTCCTAAGTGCAAATGGTGAGATTTGACTACACACTTTCCACCTGTAAAGAGAGCAAAATGTTATATTTCTCTGTACCTAGCCTAGAGAAATACAGAAGTCACTTCCTTGTAGGAGGCTCTGCTGAGATGAATAGCATTTCCTAGGACCTGCACTGTTGAGCAAACTCCTTGTGATAAGCTGGACTCCTGGTCACAGGCCTACCTCCCATCCTCCAGGTGGCGTTTCCTGTAACTGACCAACAGATCTGTTTACAATTTCCTTTTTTTGTTGTTGTTCTTTTATGGCTGTAACTGTCACAAGTAAATTGTGATTTATAATTTAACTCTAATCCTGTTTTTTTTTTTCCCCCTAACATCATGTGGTTATTTCCAACAAAAGCTGACACTAAATAGTTCAGCGCTGCTGCCCCACTGATATTACCTCTGGGGCATAGACTTAGTATACCAGACTTTCTCCTCTTTCTTTTTTTCACCCAATGAAATTTTGAGTCGATGGTCTTACTTGTGTGACTCCGGACGCCATGGCACCCCCACTAATAAATAACCAAATGGCTGTGTTTTGCTAGGGATTAGTGGCACAGTCAGAAGACAGAAGGCACAGCCCTGATGGCAAAGATATAAAACACCTTGTGCAGACCCAGGCTAGACTCTATTGAACCCCGTGAGTTGTGTGGGTTCCTGTGGCTCCAGTCT
Organism: Jaculus jaculus; assembly: GCF_020740685.1. Lineage (NCBI taxonomy): Eukaryota > Metazoa > Chordata > Mammalia > Rodentia > Dipodidae > Jaculus > Jaculus jaculus. Next base: position 11,329,039 of record NC_059104.1, on the reverse strand, counting down.
TCTTCACCTGAGTGTCCTGTGAGGTTCCACTTGGGTGTGCTGAAATTTAGAGGTACTTCCATCAGCCTCCATCTTTGCTTGGTAGTTGGTCTCTGGATTTGGAGGTCACACAGGGAGTTGCTTGGGTTGTAAACCTCACGGGAAATTGCCGCCAGATCGCTCTCTTATTCGTCTTGCACTAGGGACTGGAAGCATAGGGAATGCTGGACCAACCACTTAGAATACCCCCAGTCAGAAATGCCGCTGTGTCTGAGAATGTGCTAAGCTGCTGCTTTTCCTGCTGGGTGTCACCTCGAAGACAGGATGAGAACCAAAACACGACTCCATGCCAATGGTCATCTTCTGTGAAGGAGGAGGTCTGCTCTCCTCCTCTGAAGCGACGTGTACTCTTACCTTTCAATTCTCTAACGTGCTGAGTTGAACAGAGAAGGATGGTCAACAGAGAACAGGGCCAGAAAATCTGTTGTAAAGGAAAATGTCTTGGATAAGAACTTCACCCTTAGCAGGTGAAAAAAAAAATTCTCCATTCTTGGTAATGGAAGCTGAAGAGACATCTGACTTTATCAACCAAACCATGAGACATGATTCAAGAAGGTCTGCTGGCTAGTTTACATGCGATGGGCCTAAGAACCAAATGATTTTGTAATGAAAGGGCTGACTCTCAATCTTCAACACCTCTTGGAAGAGTTATATCCATTTGCTGAATCCACCACATTAATCTATTCTCATTCTATCGCACTTAGGAGTCTGCTGTAAGAACCTCTGAACATGCATCTCTGTTGCTGTCAGTCCATGATGCCCAGAGCTCTCATGATATTTCACTACTTGTGAGCCATAGAAACGGACATTTATAGTATCCAGAGAAATTATTTAAATTAGTGCCCTTGCTGTTAATAGGTATATTGTACCAGGGCCAGAAGCTTATGAAGGCATGGGTGCTGAGACATTCTCAGAGCACTTACCATGTGCTGGGGAGTGCCCCACATGCCAGAGACACTATCTCCCTCACTCCTTACAAGAGCTCTGGAAGACAGCATGGCTATCCACAATTTGTCCATGAAGAAACTGGTTTCAGTAAGGTGAGGTATTTAACCCAAGTTTGTACCATAACAATGTAGTTGAGTTACAACAAATTTTGTCTCATTCCAGACACCTGAGCCATGCTATCTTGCTAATGTCCAATGTATGTGCTATGTAATTCTGTGTTCTTTTTATTTTTTTGATGTTATTTTTATTTATTTATTTGAGAGTAACAGAGAAAGAGAGTGGGAGAGAAAGAGACAGATAGAGAGAGAATGGGTGCTCCAGGGCCTCCAGCCACTGCAAACGAACTCCAGACGCGTGCACCCCCTTGTGCATCTGGCTAACGTGGGTCCTGGGGAATAGAGTCTCGAACCGGGGTCCTTATGCTTCACAGGCAAGTGCTTAACCGCTAAGCCATCTCTCCAGCCCTTCATCCTCTTTAAGATTAGACTTGGAAGTGCTGATAAGTGGTGAAGCTATGGCATGGGTGTTGGGAGAATGTGTCTGTCTTCTCATGCAGTGTGGGAAGGGACGTATACGTACTGGGACAAGAAAGACTTAAGAGTGTTGTGGTTTCTAAGCTGCTTGAATCACTAGTTCCTTCCTGCCTCAAAGGACTATTGAGAGAGTAGTTAAGTAACAAATTTTTAAAATAATTATGTGGTTGAGAATTTGAGTCAATGCTTCTTATATTCCAAGCACCTCTGTGTATCAAAAGTGTAATCTGGGATGGGAACACTTTGGTTTTACTGGCTATGCTAAAGCATTCTTCTTCTTTCTCTTCCTCCACTACTACTACTACTACTACTACTACTACTACTTCTTCTTCTTCTTTTTCTTCTTCTTCTTCTTCTTCTTCTTCTTCTTCTTCTTCTTCTTCTTCTTCTTCTTCTTCTTCTTCTTCTTCTTCTTCTCCTTCTCCTCCTCCTCCTCCTCCTCCTCCTCCTCCTCCTCCTCCTCCTCCTTCTCCTCTTCCTCCTCCTCCTCCTCCTTATTATTATTATTATTTTTGCAGTGCTGGGGACTCTGAGCCTGCTAGACAAGGACAGTACTGCCAAGCTACATTACCAGCCAATTATTTTTTTTTTGACTGGGGGGACCTGGAGCAGTTTGTGGAATCTGTGAATCAGTGAGTATTGGGGTGGGGACCTGCTTAAGGTGGTGTGATGGCTAATCTCGGTTGTCATCTTGACCAGATTGAGAGATACGTAAAAAAGTGGCGAGGTACTCTCTGACTGTGTCTGTGAAGATGAGTGGGAAAGACCCACCCTGAACTTGGGCACCACCATCCAGCAGGCAGGGGCTCCCAGGTATCAGGGAAAATAGGAGGTGCACGTACAACTCTGCACGGCTGGGCGTGCTGCTTTCTGCTGCTGACGTCTCCCGTGGATATCAGACTCCACACTCTTCAGTCTTCCACTGGGGACTTGTTCAGTGACTGTCCAGGGTGCCTCCAGGCCATTATGCCTTGGCCCTTCTTATCTAGTTTTCCTGACACTCCAGCTGCTGATAGCCTTGTAAGATTATGCAGGTTGGTTGTATAAGCCAATGCAACATATCCCCTCTCTTTCCTAGTCTCCTGGTTAGTTCTGTCTGGGGAATCCCTGACTAGTCCAGATTTTCAGGAAGAAGGTTCAGGGAGTAAATGATCTCTGAGGAATAGCAAGCTTTCTTCTTGGGTGGGGGCACCCTCTAAAGGGCCATCCTCATTGGCCCTGATGGTCCCTGCAGACGCAGCAGTCTGTCGAACGGGAACTCTCGGGGGACTGAGGGCTCAAGTTGACTCCTTTCCCTTAGTTTTCCTGTGGCTGAAACTCTGGGGAATTCTGGTGCTCCCGTTCTGTTTTGCCCTGCCTCTTCCCAATCTGTCTCAGGTCCTGAAATGCCCCACTGGAGATTTATCTCTCCTCTGCACGTGTTATCAAAAAACATCTGTGCCCGTGGGAGGTGGCTGTCTATCTGTCTCAGCTTCCCCCGTGGACATGAGCTTCTGAAGGATCTGACTGGTTGAGCTCAGTCGCCTCTGTGTTCTTCTAAAACACAAGCACATTGCGTTCCAAAGTCTCAAGAACCTTGCTGAGGACACAGCTGCCTGAGTTACCTGTAGGTAATGCAATGGGAAAGATGGACAGAGTCTGTTTCATGCCAGTTTTAGTGCCCGTTACACTTTACTCTTGTGGTTGGTTCTCAGAGTTCTGGGTTTGGCCCAGCCTGGGATATGGAACCTGAGTATTTAAAATTGCTGGTAATTGTTAGGTAAAAGCACATTTCTTTCCCTGAAGGGCAATCTTACTCTCTTCTGTGCATCTCTGCTCTTATATAAGAGAATAAAAAGGCTATCTTTTCATTGTGTGCTCATGTAGGGCCATCCGTTTTCAGATCCCTAATGCAAGCGTTCAGAGTGGGAGGAGATTGTAGCGTCCCTCTGTCATGGTCAGGCTTTTCAGAGCAAGGCGTTAATGGACGTGGAAACACTTCCATGTTTTGCAGGAGGTCAAGATGTAGCGCTCCTCGTAGAAGTTGGCCTGGCCTTTGGCATGGAACCTGTCAACGCTGAAGTGCCAAGCACGGGGACACCCCCAACCTTCAACTTGCTCCTTCTGAGGTGTTCTGGGCAATTCTTTGTTTTCTCCTTGTCGTGTGGGTCCTTGGGTCTGTGTTTTCTTTAAATGAAAGGACATTAACTCTTCAGTGGAAACACGAGCGTCTTTGGCACTTTGTCCCAGTGCCGCAGAACACGCACGTGCTCCCCCACAGCTTTTTCATCCCTCACGAAAAAGCATTAAAAGCTGATGAGAATTAAGTTTGAAACTCCATGGTTTGATTCTGAGAGAAGTCATGTATCTGACTGGGCATGTTAAGAATGGGAACGATAGGTTTAAGATCCATCTCTTTGTCATAGTGATACAGGGAGGAGCAGGGCTCAGGAGACCCAGGACCCTGCTCCAAGATTCTGTCAGTCGTGGAGACTCATCGGTACCTCGGAGTAGCCACTGCAAGTGTCCTTAGTCATGTTCAGTGTTTGTGAAAGACAGAATAGTTCTGGGATGATTGTCAAGGTTGGCCAGCCTATGCTGAAAGCGGGAAGAATGTGCAGGCTGGAATGGTAAGTCTATGTATGACATATATGACCTAGCAACAGGCAGGTGTGGGTTATCTACTGAAGGACTCAGGAACCAGAGGGACGCCATGACAGGCTTCAGAGTCACCAGTAGGCCTAAGTTTCTGTTTCCCGGCAAGGTTTAAATAAGAATTTAACAGTTACTGAAAAAAGATCACAAACTGCTTATGCCATACATTTCTATAGTCATAAGATAAGTTGCTTAAGTTCCTCAAACACACATAGCTAATCACAATAAAGGTTACCTAATATGCTTGAAATCCTCCTAGCCCCCTATCCACCAGCTCTGCCCCCCAGCATCCTAAGCCTATCAGAAAAATACAAGTGAAGTTGCTGCTTAAATCTACCAATCATGTAACCATCCCCTGCTTCTATGTTCAGATCCCTATAAAAACCCTACCCTCCACTACTCAGGGCTCTTGTATGGATCCACTGCATTGGTGAAGTCAAGAGACCGAGCTTAAGCCCGAAATAAAGCTCCTTGTCCTTGCTCACGTGTTTGGTTCTCCTTAGTGGTCACTGGGGCACCGAGAACATAACATCTACTACTACATTAAATTATTCCAAAATTTAGTGCCTTGAAACATCAAACTTTTATCTCACCATTTCCATTGCCTAGCAGTCCAGATACATCTGTCTTTAGGGTCCTTATGGTATTCCAATCTAGGTGTCTTCCAGGATGGAAGTCTCATTTGAAGGACTATTGGATGAAAAATTTGCTTACACGATTATTTATGGGACCATGGTAGGTTCAGTTTCTCATGGGTTATGCTTACTGACGACATGATTTTTGCTGGATATTGGCTAAAGAGTTAACAGTCCCTCAATCCCTTGCTGCTTAGACTAAAACATGAGGCCACTGGCTGCCTTGAGAATAAGCAAATGAGAGCAAGAAAGGACTTCCAAGATGGAAGCCAGTCTTTGTAACCTAAGCACCCCAATTTTTTTGCCATAGCTTCTGCTATGTTTTCCTTGGAAATGGGTTGTTGAGTCTATCCACCCAATAGTTGAAAAGAGAGGGTCCGTGCAAGGGTGTGATCTTTGTCATCCTGGTGGATCATCCACAGTCCTCACATACTGAGACAGAAAAAGACACGAGTAGGAAACATCAAGCCTCATGAGTTCAAAGCCTGATAACAGAACGTAAGTTCATACTACTAAAAATTTGAACAGAAAGCCAGGAACAACCGATGTGAGATGAGGCCATCTTAACATCCAGGCTCATTTTTGCTGAACTCATAAAAAGGATGGGTATATATGGATGGGTATATATTTATAATAATATGATAATATTACAAGATAATATAAGATTAAACTCTAGATCTTATAAATACATGTTAAGGGCTTGAAACTGAGCCTCTTGTTTTTGTTACAGTGACTGGCCTTTCGGGTTTCTCATAATGATATGGAGAATGTAATCTGATAGGGTACACTCAGGGAGAATAAGTGTCTCTGTAATTATGAGATTATGTATAGAATATAGTGCCCATTTTTCCTGTTTTTTTTTTTTTTTTAAGGCAAGCCCAACAAACTGCTTTTTTTTTTTTAATGTGAGTGAGAGAGTGAGACAGAAAGAGAAAGTGAGAGCGTGAGAGAGAATTGCCATGCCAGGTCCTCCAGCCACTGCAATCAAACTCTACACACAGGCACCCCTGGGCACATGCATGACTTTGTGAGCTTGCATCACTGTGTGTCTGGCTTCTGTGGGACCTAGAGAGTAGAACATGAGTCCTTAGGCTTTGCAGTCAAATGCCTTAACCACTAAGCCATCTCTCTGGCCCCTAAATATTTTTCAATTATTTAACTAACTTATTTATTTAAGAGAGAGGGAAAGAGGAAGATAGATAGATGGAGAAAGGAAGGGCATGCTAGGGTCTGAGCCACTCACTGCAAATGAGCTCCAGACTCAAACACACACCACCTAGTGCATCTGGCTTGACTTGGGTACTGGGGAATGGAACCAAGATCCTTAGGCTTTGCAAGCAAGTGCCTTAACCATGGGAGTGAAGAGGTGCTACTGATAACGATGCAAGGGGTGTTTGGTCATCCTGTTATCCAAGTTCCTATGAGAAGGCATTCAAGGCCTGGGCCAGAGCTGCAACGCACTACAGATGGTACTGAGGGTCAGATGATACTGGACATGCCGGGACATGTCCCAGTGATGGTGGAAGCACACACTGAGTCTGAGTAAGATCTCTCAGGCACGTGTTTTAATTGGAAAGAAAAAGGGTTAAGCAAGAGGGCATAGCACTAGAAATGGGATACTTGGGTGGACTGCTGACAGAGAAAAGAACAAGCATTTTATTGAAGTACTTGAAAGGTATCTAGGGGTATTAATCATGAAGACTTCTTTTTTTTGTCAAATCTCTTTCTCATGGGTTAAGGGTATTTCCCC